>NW_026282282.1:0-22500 GCF_023373465.1 Oncorhynchus keta | reverse complement strand
CCACCTAACCCCTACACCCTAACCCCTACACCCTAACCCCTACACCCCTAACCCCTACACCCTAACCCCTACACCCTAACCCCTACACCCTAACCCCTACACCCCTAACCCCCTAACCCCTACACCCTAACCCCTACACCCTAACCCCTACACCCTAACCCCTACACCCTAACCCCTACACCCTAACCCCTACACCCTAACCCCTACACCCTAACCCCTACACCCTAACCCCTACACCCTAACCCCTGCACCCCTAACCCCTACACCCTAACCCCTACACCCCTAACCCCTACACCCTAACCCTACACCCTAACCCCTACACCCTAACCCCCACCCCCTAACCCCTACACCCTAACCCCTACACCCTAACCATGTAAATGGTGTCTGTTTCCCATTGAATAACATGGTGTTGATGTGTCCTCAGCCCAGGAAGTGATGGAGGCCCTTTCTCTCTCCTGTTATTATTGACAACACCAACATATACTATCCCCTAACCCCTACACCCCCTACACCCTAACCCCTACACCCTAACCCCTACACCCTACCCCTACACCCTAACCCCTACACCCTAACCCCTACCCTACCCTAACCCCTACACCCTAACCCCTACACCCTAACCCCTACACCCTAACCCCTACCCTAACCCCTACCCTAACCCCTACCCCTACCCCTACACCCTAACCCCCCTAACCCCTACCTTTCCCCTAACCCCTACACCCTAACCCCTAACCCTATCCCTAACCCCTACCCCTAACCCCTACACCCTAACCCCTACACCCTAACCCCTACACCCTAACCCCTACACCCTAACCCCTACGCCCCCTAACCCCCCTACACCCTAACCCCTACACCCTAACCCCTACACCCTAACCATGTAAATGGTGTCTGTTTCCCTAACCCTGTTGATGTGTCCTCAGCCCAGGAACCCTGGAGGCCCTAACCCTAACCCCCTACACCCCCCCTACCCTACCCCTGCACCCTAACCCCCTACCCTAACCCTGTCACCCTAACCTGTTTCCCATGGTGTTGATGTGTCCTACCCCTAACCCCTACACCCTAACCCCCTACCCTACCCTAACCCCTACACCCTAACCCCTACACCCTAACCCCTACACCCTAACCCTACACCCTAACCCCTACACCCTAACCCCTACACCCTAACCCCTACACCCTAACCCCTACACCCTAACCCCTACACCCTACACCCTAACCCCTGTAAATGGTGTCTGTTTCCCTTGAATAACATGGTGTTGACCCTGTCCTCAGCCCAGGAAGTGATGGAACCCCTCTTTACTCCCTAACCCCTACACCCTAACCCCTACACCCTAACCCCTTACCCTAACCCCCAACCCCTGACCCTAACCCCTACACCCTAACCCCTACCCCTAACCCCTATAACCCCTATCCCCCTACACCCTAACCCCTATACCCTAACCCCTAACCCCTACACCCTAACCCCTACACCCTAACCCCTACACCCTAACCCTACACCCTACACCCTAACCCCTACACCCTAACCCCTACACCCTAACCCCTACACCCTAACCCTACACCCTAACCCCTACCCCTAACCCTAACCCCTACACCCTAACCCCTACCCTACACCCTAACCCCTACACCCTAACCCCTACACCCTAACCCCCTACACCCTACACCCTAACCCCTACACCCTAACCCCTACACCCTAACCCCTACACCCTAACCCCTACACCCTAACCATGTAAATGGTGTCTGTTTCCCATTGAATAACATGGTGTTGATGTGTCCTCAGCCCAGGAAGTGATGGAGGCCTCTTTCTCTCCTGTTATTATTGACAACACCAACATATACTATCCCCTAACCCCTATACCCTAACCCCTACACCCCCCTACACCCTAACCTGCACCCTAACCCTACACCCTAACCCCTGCACCCTAACCCCTGTACCCCTAACCCCTACACCCCCCCTATACCCTAACCTCTAACCCTAACCTGCACCCTAACCCCTACACCCTAACCCCTGACCCTAACCCCTACACCCTAACCCCTGTTACACCCTACACCCCTACACCCTAACCCCTACACCCTAACCCCTACACCCTAACCCCTACACCCTAACCCCTACACCCTAACCCTATCCCCTAACCCCTACACCCTAACCCCTACACCCTAACCCACCCTAACCCCTAACCCCTACACCCTAACCCCACCCTAACCCCTACACCCTAACCCTGCACCCCTACACCCCCTACACCCTAACCCTGTTTCCCATTGCCCTAACCCTGCCCAGGAAGTGATGGAGGCCCTCTCCTGTTATTATTGACACCCTATACCCCCTAACCCCTACACCCTAACCCCTACACCCTAACCCCTACACCCTAACCCCTGCCCTAACCCCTACACCCTAACCCCTACACCCTAACCATGTAAATGGTGTCCCATTGAATAACATGGTGTTGATGTGTCCTCACCCAGGAAGTAACCTCCTACACCCTAACCCCTGACCCCCTAACCCCTACACCCTAACCCCTGGACCCTAACCCCCTACACCCTAACCCCTGTTACACCCTAACCCCTACCCCTGCACCCTAACCCTACACCCTAACCCCTACACCCTAACCCCTACACCCTAACCCCTACACCCCTACCCCTAACCCTACACCCCTAACCCCTAACCCCTACACCCTAACCCCTACACCCTAACCATGTAAATGGTGTCTGTTTCCCCTTGAATAACATGGTGTTGATGTGTCCTCAGCCCAGGAAGTGATGGAGGCCTCTTTCTCTCCTGTTATTATTACACAACACCACATATACTATCCCCTAACCCCTACCCTACCCCTACACCTACTCCCTACCCCTACACCCTAACCCCTACACCCTAACCCCTACACCCTAACCCCTACACCCCCTACACCTAACCCCTACACCCTACACCCTACACCCTAACCCCTACACCCTAACCCCTACACCCCTACCCTAACCCCTACACCCTAACCCCTACACCCTAACCCTAACCCTACCCTAACCCCTCCACCCTAACCCCCACCCTAACCCCTACACCCTAACCCCTACACCCTAACCCCTACACCCTAACCCCTACACCCTAACCCCTACACCCTAACCACTACACCCTACACCCTAACCCCTACACACTAACCCCTACACCCTAACCCCTACACCCTAACCCCTACACCCTAACCCCTAACCCTAACCCCTACACCCTAACCCTACACCCTAACCCCTACACCCTAACCCCTACACCCTAACCCTACACCCTAACCCCTACACCCTAACCTCTACACCCTAACCCTACACCCTAACCCCTACACCCTAACCCCTACACCCTAACCATGTAACCATGTAAATGGTGTCTGTTTCCCATTGAATAACATGGTGTTGATGTGTCCTCAGCCCAGGAAGTGATGGAGGCCTCTTTCTCTCCTGTTATTATTGACAACACCAACATATACTATCCCCTAACCCCTACACCCTAACCCCTACACCCTAACCCCTACACCCTAACCCCTACACCCTAACCCCTACACCCTAACCCCAACACCCTAACCCCTACACCCTAACCCCTGCACCCTAACCCTACACCCTAACCTCTACACCCTAACCCCTACACCCTAACCCCTACACCCTAACCCCTACACCCTAACCTCTACACCCCTAACCCCTACACCCTAACCCCTACACCCTAACCCCTGCACCCTAACCCCTACACCCTAACCCCCTACACCCTAACCCCTACACCCTAACCCCTACACCCTAACCCCTACCCCTAACCCCTACGCCCTAACCCCTACCCCCTAACCCCTACACCCTAACCCTACACCCTAACCCCTACACCCTACACCCTAACCCCTACACCCTAACCCCTACACCCTAACCCCTACACCCTAACCCCTACACCCCTACACCCTAACGCCTACACCCCTACCCTAACCCCTACACCCCCTACACCCTAACCCCTACACCCCTACACCCTAACCCCTACACCCCCTACACCCCCTAACCCCCTACACCCTAACCCCTCCACCCTAACCCCTACACCCTAACCCCTACACCCTAACCCCTACACCCTAACCCCCCTCCACCCTAACCCTCCACCCTAACCCCTCCACCCTAACCCCTCCACCCTAACCCCTCCACCCTAACCCCTACACCCTAACCCCTACACCCATGGTGTTGATGTGTCCTCACCCCTACACCCTAACCACTACACCCTACACCCTAACCCCTACACACTAACCCCTACACCCTAACCCCTACACCCTAACCCCTACACCCTAACCCCTACACCCTAACCCCTACACCCTAACCCCTACACCCTAACCTCTACACCCTAACCCCTACACCCTAACCCCTACACCCTAACCCCTACACCCTAACCCTACACCCTAACCTCTACACCTAACCTCTACCCCTAACCCCTACACCCTAACCCCTACACCCTAACCCCTACACACTAACCTCTACACCCTAACCCCCTACACCCTAACCCCCTACACCCTAACCCCCCCTACACCCTAACCCCTACACCCTAACCTCTATCCCCTAACCCCTACACCCTAACCCCTACACCCTAACCCCCTACACCCCCCCTACACCCTAACCCCTACACCCTAACCCTACACCCTAACCCCTACCCCTAACCCCTACACCCCCTAACCCCTCCACCCTAACCCTCTACACCCTAACCCCTACACCCTAACCCCTACACCCTAACCCCTACACCCTAACCCCTACACCCTAACCCCTACACCCTAACCCCTACACCCTAACCCCTACACCCTAACCCCTACACACTAACCCCTACACCCTAACCCCTACACCCTAACCCCTACACCCTAACCCCTACACCCTAACCTCTATCCCCTAACCCCTACACCCTAACCCCTAACCCCCTAACCCCTACACCCTAACCCCTACACACTAACCCCTACACCCTAACCCCTACACCCTAACCCTACACCCTAACCATGTAAATGGTGTCTGTTTCCCATTGAATAACATGGTGTTGATGTGTCCTCAGCCCAGGAAGATGGAGGCCTCTTTCTCTCCTGTTATTATTGACAACACCAACATATACTATCCCCTAACCCCTACACCCTAACCCCTACACCCTAACCCCTACACCCTAACCCCTACACCCTAACCCCTACACCCTAACCCCTACACCCTACACCCTAACCCTACACCCTAACCCCTACACCCTAACCCCTACACCCTAACCCCTACACCCTAACCCCTACACCCTAACCCCCTACACCCTAACCCCTACACCCTAACCCCTACACCTAACCCTGTAAACCCCTACACCCTAACCCCTACACCCTAACCCCTACACCCTAACCCTACACCCTAACCCCTACACCCTAACCCCTACACCCTAACCTCTACACCCTAACCCCCTACACCCTAACCCCTACACCCTAACCCCTACACCCTAACCCCTACACCCTAACCCCTACAGCCTAACCCCTACACCCTAACCCCTGCAACCCTAACCCCTACAGCCTAACCCCTACAGCCTAACCCCTACACCCTAACCCCCCTAACCCCTACACCCTAACCCCTATACCCTAACCCCTATACCCCCCTACACCCTAACCCTACACTAACCATGTAAATGGTGTCTGTTTCCCATTGAATAACCTGTTGATGTGTCCCTCAGCCCCCTCTTTCTCTCCTGTTAACCCCCAACATATACTATCCCTAACCCCTACACCTAACCCCTAACCCCCTACACCCTGTAACCCCTACCCCACCCTGGCCCTACCTAACCCCTATACCCTAACCCCTACCCTGGGAGGCCCTACCCCTAACCCCTAACCCCTACACCCTAACCCCTACACCCTAACCCCTATACCCTAACCCCTGGATACCCTAACCCCTATACCCTAACCCCTACACCCTAACCCCTACACCCTAACCCCTACACCCTAACCCCTACACCCTAACCCCTACACCCTAACCCTACACCCTAACCCCTACACCCTAACCCCTACACCCTAACCCCTACACCCTAACCCTATACACCTAACCCCTACACCCTAACCCCTACACCCTAACCCCCTACACCCTAACCCCTACACCCTAACCCCTACACCCTAACCCCTACACCCTAACCTCTACACCCTAACCCCTACACCCTAACCCCTACACCCTAACCCCTACACCCTAACCCCTACACCCTAACCCCTACACCCTAACCCCTACACCCTAACCCCTACACCCTAACCCCTACACCCTAACCCCTACACCCTAACCATGTAAATGGTGTCTGTTTATTGAATAACATGGTGTTGATGTGTCCTCAGCCCAGGAAGTGATGGAGGCCTCTTTCTCTCCTGTTATTATTGACAACACCAACATATACTATCCCCTAACCCCTACACCCTAACCCCTACACCCTAACCCCTACACCCTAACCCCTACACCCTAACCCCCCTACACCCTAACCCCTACTTCCTGTTACCCTAACCCCTACACCCTAACCCCTACACCCTAACCCTACACCCTAACCCCTACACCCTAACCCCTACACCCTAACCCCTACACCCTAACCCCTACACCCTAACCTCTACACCCTAACCCCTACACCCTAACCCCTACACCCTAACCCCTACACCCCTACACCCTAACCCCTACACCCCCTAACCCTAACCCCTACACCCTAACCCCTACACCCTAACCCCTACACCCTAACCCCTACACCCTAACCCCTACACCCTAACCCCTACACCCCTAACCCCTACACCCTAACCCCTACACCCTAACCCCTACACCCTAACCCCTACACCCTAACCCCTACACCCTAACCATGTAAATGGTGTCTGTTTCCCATTGAATAACATGGTGTTGATGTGTCCTCAGCCCAGGAAGTGATGGAGGCCTCTTTCTCTCCTGTTATTATTGACAACACCAACATATACTATCCCCTAACCCCTACACCCTAACCCCTACACCCTAACCCCTACACCCTAACCCCTATACCCTAACCCCTATACCCTAACCCCTACACCCTAACCCTATACCCTAACCCCTATACCCTAACCCCTAACCCCTACCCCTAACCCCTACACCCTAACCCCTACACCCTAACCCCTACACCCTAACCCCTACACCCTAACCATGTAAATGGTGTCTGTTTCCCATTGAATAACATGGTGTTGATGTGTCCTCAGCCCAGGAAGTGATGGAGGCCTCTTTCTCTCCTGTTATTATTGACAACACCAACATATACTATCCCCTAACCCCTACACCCTAACCCCTACACCCTAACCCCTACACCCTAACCCCTACACCCTAACCCCTACACCCTAACCCCTACACCCTAACCCCTACACCCTAACCCCTACACCCTAACCCCTACACCCTAACCCCTACACCCTAACCCCTACACCCTAACCCCTACACCCTAACCCCTACACCCTAACCCCTACACCCTAACCCCTACACCCTAACCCCTACACCCTAACCCCCTACACCCTAACCCCTACACCCTAACCCCTACACCCTAACCCCTACACCCTAACCCCTACACCCTAACCCCTACACCCTAACCCCTACACCCTAACCATGTAAATGGTGTCTGTTTCCCATTGAATAACATGGTGTTGATGTGTCCTCAGCCCAGGAAGTGATGGAGGCCTCTTTCTCTCCTGTTATTATTGACAACACCAACATATACTATCCCCTAACCCCTACACCCTAACCCCTACACCCTAACCCCTACACCCTAACCTCTACACCCTAACCCCTACACCCTAACCCCTACACCCTAACCCTACACCCTAACCCCTAACCCCTACACCCTAACCCCTACACCCTAACCCCTACACCCTAACCCCTACACCCTAACCATGTAAATGGTGTCTGTTTCCCATTGAATAACATGGTGTTGATGTGTCCTCAGCCCAGGAAGTGATGGAGGCCTCTTTCTCTCCTGTTATTATTGACAACACCAACATATACTATCCCCTAACCCACCCTACACCCTAACCCCTACACCCTAACCCCTACGCCCTAACCCCTACACCCTAACCCCTACACCCTAACCCCTACACCCCCTACACCCTAACCCCTACACCCTAACCCCTACACCCTAACCCCTAACCCTACACCCTAACCTCTACACCCTAACCCCTACACCCTAACCCCTACACCCTAACCCCTACACCCTAACCCTGCACCCCAACCCCTACACCCTAACCCCTACACCCTAACCCCTATACCCTAACCCCTATACCCTAACCCCTACACCCTAACCCCTATACCCTAACCCCTACACCCTAACCCCTACACCCTAACCCCTACACCCTAACCCCTACACCCTAACCCCTACACCCTAACCATGTAAATGGTGTCTGTTTCCCATTGAATAACATGGTGTTGATGTGTCCTCAGCCCAGGAGTGATGGAGGCCTCTTTCTCTCCTGTTATTATTGACAACACCAACATATACTATCCCCTAACCCCTACACCCTAACCCCTACACCCTAACCCCTACACCCTAACCCCTATACCCTAACCCCTATACCCTAACCCCTATACCCTAACCCTATACCCTAACCCTACACCCTAACCCTACACCCTAACCCCTACACCCTAACCCCTACACCCTAACCCCTACACCCTAACCATGTAAATGGTGTCTGTTTCCCATTGAATAACATGGTGTTGATGTGTCCTCAGCCCAGGAAGTGATGGAGGCCTCTTTCTCTCCTGTTATTATTGACAACACCAACATATACTATCCCCTAACCCTCCCCTACGCCCCTAACCCCTACTAACCCCTACACCCTAACCCCTCCCCTAACCCCTACACCTAACCCCCTATGCCCTAACCCCTATACCCTAACCCCTACACCCTAACCCCTATACCCTAACCCCTACACCCTAACCCCTGCACCCTAACCCCTAACCCCCCCTACACCTAACCCCTGGCCCTACCCTAACCCCTACACCCTAACCCCTACACCCTAACCCCTAACCACCCCCTAACCCCTACACCCTAACCCCTACACCCTGTTAACCCCCTACCCCTAACCCTAACCCCTACACCCTAACCCCTAACCCCTAACCCCTACACCCTAACCCCTACACCCTAAATGTAAATGGTGTCTGTTTCCCATTGAATAACATGGTGTTGATGTGTCCTCAGCCCAGGAAGTGATGGAGGCCTCTTTCTCTCCTGTTATTATTGACAACACCAACATATACTATCCCCTAACCCTAACCCCCTAACCCCTACCTAACCCCTACACCCTAACCCCTACACCCTAACCTACACCCTAACCCCTACCCCTAACCCCCCCTACACCCTAACCCTACACCCTAACCCCTAACCCTAACTACACCTAACCCCTACACCCTAACCCCTACACCCTAACCCCTACACCCTAACCCCTACACCCTAACCATGTAAATGGTGTCTGTTTCCCATTGAATAACATGGTGTTGATGTGTCCTCAGCCCAGGAAGTGATGGAGGCCTCTTTCTCTCCTGTTATTATTGACAACACCAACATGCAGAGCTGGGAGATGAAACCCTACGTCACTATGGTCTGTCTCTCTCTCTCTTCTTTCTTTAATGTGAAAATACACACACACACACCCTAGACACACACACCTACACACACACACACACACACACACACACACACACACACACACACACACACACACACACACACACACACACACACACACACACACACACACACAGTCTAATGGTAGGATGTGCTGCGTGTTCCTACAGGCTCTGAGGCACAACTACAAGGTTTTGTTCCGGGAGCCTGGTACCTGGTGGAAGAACAAACCCAGGGAACTGGAGAGGTACTAATAAAGTTATTACAAAACACCTGGAAAGGTACCAATAAAGTTATTACAAAACACCTGGAGAGGTACTAATAAAGTTATTACAAAACACCTGGAGAGGTACCAATAAAGTTATTACAAAACACCTGGAAGGTACCAATAAAGTTATTACAAAACACCTGGAGAGGTACTAATAAAGTTATTACAAAACACCTGGAGAGGTACCAATAAAGTTATTACAAAACACCTGGAGAGGTACCAATAAAGTTATTACAAAACACCTGGAGAGGTACCAATAAAGTTATTACAAAACACCTGGAGAGGTACCAATAAAGTTATTACAAAACACCTGGAGAGGTACCAATAAAGTTATTACAAAACACCTGGAGAGGTACTAATAAAGTTATTACAAAACACCTGGAAAGGTACCAATAAAGTTATTACAAAACACCTGGAGAGGTACTAATAAAGTTATTACAAAACACCTGGAAAGGTACCAATAAAGTTATTACAAAACACCTGGAGAGGTACTAATAAAGTTATTACAAAACACCTGGAGAGGTACTAGTAAAGTTATTACAAAACACCTGGAGAGGTACTAATAAAGTTATTACAAAACACCTGGAGAGGTACTAATAAACTTATTACAAAACACCTGGATGGGTACCAATAAAGTTATTACAAAACACCTGGAGAGGTACTAATAAAGTTATTACAAAACACCTGGAGAGGTACCAATAAAGTTATTACAAAACACCTGGAGAGGTAATAATAAAGTTATTACAAAACACCTGGAGAGGTACCAATAAAGTTATTACAAAACACCTGGAGAGGTACCAATAAAGTTATTACAAAACACCTGGAGAGGTACTAATAAAGTTATTACAAAACACCTGGAGAGGTACCAATAAAGTTATTACAAAACACCTGGAGAGGTACTAATAAAGTTATTACAAAACACCTGGAGAGGTACCAATAAAGTTATTACAAAACACCTGGAGAGGTACTAATAAAGTTATTACAAAACACCTGGAGAGGTACTAATAAAGTTATTACGAAACACCTGGAGAGGTACCAATAAAGTTATTACGAAACACCTGGAGAGGTACCAATAAAGTTATTACAAAACACCTGGAGAGGTACTAATAAAGTTATTAGGAAACACCTGGAGAGGTACCAATAAAGTTATTTGTTTATTTGGATCCCCATTAGCTTCAGTTCTCATTGTTTCTGAACAGGTGCATGCTGGTCATCATATCTTTGACCTGTCACAATTTCTGAACAGGTGCATGCTGGGCATTATATCTTTGACCTGTAACATGTTTCAGTTCATCATCAATCCAGAAGACTCTGAAAGTTCTCAGTTAGTTTCTGAACAGATGCATGCTGGTCATCTGAATTCACTTCCTCATACACATCCCGAACAACATATATTACCATATACTTTGAATTGATGTAAATTACCAATAAAGTTATTATGATAGGATAGACTTTGATTGAATGTAAACAAACCACTAATAAAGTTATTACAAATTCATTTGAATTGAAGTCATAATGAAAAACTAAATGGATAACCCCTCCTCTTTCTCTCCCTCCCTCTCCCCTCTTTCTCCCTCCCTCCTCTCCCTCCCTCCTCTTTCTCTCCCTCTCTCCCCTCCCTCTCCCCTCTTTCTCCCTCCCTCCTCTCCCCTCCCTCCTCTTTCTCTCCCCTTCCCCTCTCTCTCCCCTCTTTCACTCCCTCCTCTCTCTCCCTCCTCTTTCTCTCCCTCTCCCCTCCCTCTCTCCCCTCTTTCCTCCCTCCCCTCCTCTCCCCTCCCTCCTCTCTTCTCTCCCCCTCTCCTCTCCCCCTCCTCTCCCCCTCCCCCTCTCTCCCCTCTTTCTCTCCCCTCCCTCCCTCCTCTCCTCTCCTCCTCTACCCATCCTCTCTTCCTCTCCCCCCATCCTCTCTTCCCCCTCCCCCATCCTCTCCCTCCTCTCTCCCCCCTCTCCCCCCTCCTCTCTTCCTCTCCCCCCTCCTCTCCCCTCCTCTCCTCCCCCTCTCCCCCTCCTCTCTTCCTCTCCCCCTCTCCCCCATCCTCTCTTCCTCTCCCTCCCCTCTCTCCCCTCCCTCTCACCATCCTCTCTTCCTCTCCCTCCTCTCCCCCCTCTGTCCTCTCCTCTCTCTCCCCTCCTCTCTTCCCCTCTCCTCCTCTCTTCCGCTCTCCCCTCCTCTCTTCCCTCTCTCCCCTCTCTCTCCTCTCTCTCTTCCTCTCTCCCCTCCTCTCCCCCTCTCTCTTCCTCTCTCCCCTCCTCTCCCCCATCCTCTCTTCCTCTCCCTCCTCTCCCCCCTCTGTTCCTCTCCCCCCTCTCCCCCTTCCTCTCTTCCTCTCCCTCCTCTCTCCCCCATCCTCTCCCCCTCTCTCCTCCCTCTCCCCTCCTCTCTTCCTCTCTCCCCTCCTCTCTTCCTCTCTCCCCCCTCTCTCCCCTCTCTCCTCCCTCTCTCCCCTCCTCTCTCTCTCCTCCCCTCCTCTCTCCCCTCTCTCCTCCCTCTCTCCCCTCTCTCCTCCCTCTCCCCTCTCCTTTCTCTCTCTAGACGTACTAGGCACAGTGTTAAAGCAGATAAGATCCGTTGGATGATGGAAAATTATGATCGTCACGTGACCATTCACTCCATCATGGGGAGCTCTCACCCCAAACTACCCCCATTACGACCCAACACGACCCCCTCATCACGACGCCAAACTACCCCCCCATTAGGACCCAACACGACCCCCTCATCACGACGCCAAACTACCTCCCCAACAGGACCCAACACGACCCCCTCATCACAACGCCAAACTACCCCCCCAACAGGACCCAACACGACCCCCCCATCACGACGCCAAACTACCTCCCCAACAGGACCCAACACGACCCCCCCATCACGACGCCAAACTACCTCCCCAACAGGACCCAAGCCCCCCCCATCAGGAGGCCAAACTACCCCCCCAACAGGACCCAAGCCCACCCCATCAGGAGGCCAAACTACCCCCCCAACAGGACCCAAGCCCACCCCATCAGGAGGCCAAACTACCCCCCAACAGGACCCAAGCCCACCCCATCAGGAGGCCAAACTACCCCCATCAGGAGGCCAAACTACCCCCCCATCAGGAGGCCAAACCACCCCCCATCAGGAGGCCAAACTACCCCCCATCAGGAGGCCAAACTACCCCCCCATCAGGAGGCCAAACTACCCCCCCATCAGGAGGCCAAACCACCCCCATCAGGAGGCCAAACTACCCCCCCATCAGGAGGCCAAACTACCCCCCCATCAGGAGGCTAGCCCACCCCATCAGGAGGCTAGCCCACCCCATCAGGAGGCCAAACTACCCTCCCATCAGGAGGCCAAACTACCCTCCCATCAGGAGGCTAGCCCACCCCATCAGGAGGCCAAACTACCCTCCCATCAGGAGGCTAGCCCACCCCATCAGGAGGCTAGCCCGTCACAGTAAGTTTCCTCAACACACCCAGACTGCATCTCAAACTACCCCCCCAACAGGAGACTAGGGATAGGGATAGGATCAGGGATAGGATCAGGGATAGGGCCCAGGGTCAGGGATAGGATCAGGGATAGGATCAGGGATAGGGCCCAGGGATAGGGATAGGGTCAGGGATAGGATCAGGGATAGGATCAGGGATAGGGCCCAGGGATAGGGTCAGGGATAGGATCAGGGATAGGGATAGGATCAGGGATAGGATCAGGGATAGGGTCAGGGATAGGAACAGGGATAGGGTCAGGGATAGGAACAGGGTCAGGGATAGGAACAGGGATAGGGTCAGTGATAGGGTCAGGGATCAGGGATAGGGTCAGGGATAGGGTCAGGGTTAGGATCAGGGATAGGGTCAGGATAGGGTCAGGGATAGGATCAGGGATAGGGTCAGGATCAGGGATAGGGTCAGGGATAGGATCAGGGATAGGGATAGGATCAGGGATAGGGATAGGATCAGGGATAGGGTCAGGGATAGGGATAGGGGGATAGGGTCAGGGATAGGATCAGGGGATAGGGATAGGATCAGGGATAGGATCAGGGATAGGGATAGGATCAGGGATAGGGTCAGGGATAGGGTCAGGGATAGGATCAGGGATAGGGATAGGATCAGGGATAGGGTCAGGGATAGGGTCAGGATCAGGGATAGGGTCAGGATCAGGGATAGGGTCAGGGATAGGGATAGGGTCAGGGATAGGATCAGGGATAGGGTCAGGAATAGGGTCAGGGATCAGGGATAGGGTCAGGGATAGGATCAGGGATAGGATCAGGGATAGGGTCGGGGATATGATCAGGGATAGGGTCGGGATCAGGGATAGGGTCAGGATCAGGGATAGGGATGGGATCAGGGATAGGATTAGGGATAGGATCAGGGATAGGGTCAGGGATAGGATCAGGGATAGGATCAGGGATCAGGGATAGGATCAGGGATAGGGTCAGGGATAGGGTCAGGATCAGGGATAGGGATAGGATCAGGGATAGGGTCAGGGATCAGGATAGGATCAGGGATAGGGTCAGGGATAGGGTCAGGGATAGGATCAGGGATATGATCAGGGATAGGGTCAGGGTCAGGGATAGGATCAGGGATAGGGTCAGGGATAGGATCAGGGATAGTGTCAGGGATCAGGGATAGGGTCAGGGATAGTGTCAGGGATAGGGTCAGGATCAGGGATAGGGCCCAGGGTTAGGGCCCAGGGATAGGGTCAGGGATAGGGTTAGGGCCCAGGGATAGGATCAGGGATAGGGTTAGGGCCCAGGGATAGGGTCAGGGATAGGGTCAGGGATAGGGTTAGGGCCCAGGGATAGGGTCAGGGATAGGGTTAGGGCCCAGGGATAGGGTCAGGGATAGGATTAGGGCCCAGGGATAGGGTTAGGGCCCAGGGATAGGGTCAGGGATAGGATTAGGGCCCAGGGATAGGGTCAGGGAAGGGTTAGGGGATAGGGTCAGGGCCCAGGGATAGGGTCAGGGATAGGATTAGGGCCCAGGGATAGGGATAGGGTTAGGGCCCAGGGATAGGGTCAGGGATAGGATTAGGGCCCAGGGATAGGGTTAGGGCCCAGGGATAGGGTCAGGGATAGGGTTAGGGCCCAGGGATAGGATCAGGGTTAGGGCCCAGGGATAGGATCAGGGTTAGGGCCCAGGGATAGGGTCAGGGGTAGGATTAGGGCCCAGGGATAGGGTCAGGGATAGGATTAGGGCCCAGGGATAGGGTCAGGGATAGTGTCAGGGATAGGGTCAGGGATAGGGTCAGGGATCAGGGTCAGGGATCGGGCCCAGGGTTAGGGCCCAGGGATAGGGTCAGGGGTCAGGGTTAGGGCCAGGACTAAGGTTAGTTTCAGGCTGCATCACAATAGATCCCTTGAATTGAAGTAACAATGAAAAGGTGATCTCTGTCTCTCTTTCTCCTGATAGGTCCAAGTCCTCAGACAAGGCCCGCCGCGACCTGGTAGGAGAGCAGCGATTGGTCCAGGGCTCTGAGAGGTCCTGCCCCCAGCTCTCCTCCTCGCTTCCCGACGTGTCGTCGGCCGGCCGCTCCGGGAGAGCCATAACCCCGGGTCACAGCTCTGCCCACGGGTCCACAGAGTCCCTCTCCCTCGGTGGAAAGGCCTCGGAAAAATGTGCGATTCCGGACAATTCTAAAATTCTGGATGAGGAGGATATTCTTGATTTAGGAGCGGTGACCTCTGAACCGGAAGCTCCGTGGCAACCGGACGACGAGGGGAACAGGGGGGAGGAAGAGGGAGAGACACGAATTCCCCACTGTCTGGTGGAGTCTGTGTTTAGTGCAGATTTCCATGGTGACGACGAGAGGCCCGTGGCTTTCTCCGAGTCGATTGGTCAGAGGGCGAGGAAAGAGAGGAGGAGTAGAACTAGGAAGACGGACTCTGATAGGCTGGAGCCTGCTGTCGTAGTGAAAGACGCTAGCCAATCGGTGAGCGAGGGGGATGGAGAGAGAGAGGATGGAGGAGGGAAGTTGGTGGGAGAAATGGGTGATGGGGGAGAGCAGGTGTGGGATGTGGGAGAGAGGGTGAGGGTGAGGGATGGGGGAGAGAGGGTGAGGCCTGAGTTGTTGGAGTTTGTTGGAGACTGGCCTTCAGAGGAGGGACTGGAGCAAAGAAGAGGAGGAGGAGGAGGAAGGAATGGGAGGCGCCCTGGGAGGGAGGAAGAGGGAGGTGGTGAGGGGGAGGAGGCAGATCCCAGAGGCAGCCAATCAGAAGGGCATCCTGGTCGCGGGCCTCATGTCACAGAGTTCCAGAAGCTTCTAGAGCTCTTACAGACAGGTGTTGACTCCTTCCCCCTGCCCACCTGCCCCTCCTCCGTCCCCTCCCTTAGCTCAGACTGTTCACTTGGAGAAGGAGGAGAGAGGGGTGAGGCAGGAGGAGAGAGGGGTGAGGCAGGAGGAGAGAGGGGTGATGCAGGAGGAGAGAGGGGTGATGCAGGAGGGAGGAGAGGGGAGGCGGATAAAGACGGAGTCCTGAGTCGGGAGGAATTACCTGACTGTGTGTCGGCTAACCCTAACTCAACCCAGGTGGTTGGATCCAACACCGTGGAGCAGAGGGAGGGAGAGACCATTCAGGCCGCCAGAGAGGGGGGGACTCAGGGTTTAGTTGAGAAAGACTTGTTGGAGGTAGGAGGAAGCCATCTTGGTAAGGTCAGTCAGTGTACTGATAGTGACAGCCATATTGGTGAGGGCAGTGTGGAAGCTGGTGAATGCAGCCATGTTGGTGAGGTCAGTCAGTGTACTGATAGTGAAAGCCATATTGGTGAGGGCAGTGTGGAAGCTGGTGAATGCAGCCATGTTGGTGAGGTCAGTCAGTGCACTGACGCTAGTGAGACCAGGGTGGAAGGTGAAGTCGGCCATCTTGGTAGAGGCAGTCAGTGTACTGACGCTAGTGAGACCAGGATGGAAGGTGAAGTCGGCCATCTTGGTAGAGGCAGTCAGTGTACTGACGCTAGTGAGACCAGGGTGGAAGGTGAAGTCGGCCATCTTGGTAGAGGCAGTGAGGAGCGGAGGCAGAGTTGCAGGGCTGAGAAACAGTGCAAGCTGGCGCTCACCAGGGTGGAAGGTGAACACCCCCATCTTCCCCCAGGCCAGTGAGGAGCAGACAGCAGGGCTGAGAAACAGTGACTGGCTCACCTTCAAAACAGACACCCCTGACCTCCCCCAAACCTAACTCTGACCTTGCCCCTAACCGACTCTGACCTCGACCCTAACTCTGACCTCGACCCTAATCTCCACTCTGACCTCGACCCTAATCTCCACTCTGACCTCGACCCTAATCTCCACTCTGACCTCGACCTTAATCTCCACTCTGACCTCGACCCTAATCTCCACTCTGACCTCGACCCTAATCTCCACTCTGACCTCGACCCTAATCTCCACTCTGACCTCGACCCTAATCTCCACTCTGACCTCGACCCTAATCTCCACTCTGACCTTAACCCTAACCTCAAACCTGACCTCAACCCTAACCTCGACCCTGTCCTTAACCCTAACCTCGATCTCAACCCTAACCTCGACCCTGTCCTTAACCCTAACCTCGATCTCAACCCTAACCTCGACCCTGTCCTTAACCCTAACCTCGATCTCAACCCTAACCTCAAACCTAACCTCCAACCTGACCTCTACCCTAATCTCAACCCTGACCTTAACCCTAACCCCCACCACCCCTCCCCTCCTCCATCATTGGCCGACACAGATCGTTCCTCCCAGACCGACCCGCAAGACTTCGCCTTCCTCTGGCGTCTCGACCACAATCGTCGCGACAACCCAACCGACGCCGCGGGATACCACTTTCCCCCTAACAACACCCTCGCCATTCTCCACGGCAATCCTTCCCGTTTCCTCCCAGAGGTATCGGCGGCGGTCTCGGCCGGCGTTGCGGTTCACCCCTCCGGCCAGCGCGTGGTGCCGTACCGTGTGACGCACGAGAAGGGGAGCCAGGTGGAGGAGAGGGAGCTGGAGGAGGGCCGGACCAGACAGCAGAACCTCGTCATTCTCAGACGCCATTTTAAACTGGTCAACGGACACACTCTGGAGGACCTCTATGACACATGTCAGCAGGTCGGGATGTGTGTTGTTTATTATTATTATTGTTGTTGTTGTTGTTATTATTGTGTGTTGTTGGTGGTTTTATTGTTATTATTGTTGTTATTATTGTTGTTTATTGTGTGTTGTTGTATTGACTGAGGCTCTATCTGTGTAAAGGAAGAAAGCCTTGTCTGAGCCAGAGCAGCCTATTTCCTCTTGCCCTATTGGCTCTTGCCCTATTGGCTCTTGCCCTATTTCCTCTTGCCCTATTTCCTCTTGCCCTATTGGCTCTTGCCCTATTGGCTCTTGCCCTATTGGCTCTTGCCCTATTGGCTCTTGCCCTATTTCCTCTTGCCCTATTGGCTCTTGCCCTATTTCCTGTTTCTGTAGTGAGACAGGACACTAGTCGATCTCCTGTTTCTGTAGTCCCCTATATAGCGAGGCGGTAGGGCCCCGTCCCCTATTTAGCAAGGCGAGGCCATAGGGCCCCGTCCCCTATATAGCAAGGCGAGGCAGTAGGGCCCCGTCCCCTATATAGCAAGGCGAGGCCGTAGGGCCCCGTCCCCTATATAGCAAGGCAGTAGGGCCCCGTCCCCTATATAGCAAGGCGAGGCAGTAGGGCCCCGTCCCCTATATAGCAAGGGGAGGCAGTAGGGCCCCGTCCCCTATATAGCAAGGGGAGGCAGTAGGGCCCCGTCCCCTATATGGGGAGGCAGTAGGGCCCCGTCCCCTTTATGGGAGGCAGTAGGGCCCCGTCCCCTATATGGGGAGGCAGTAGGGCCCCGTCCCCTATATGGGGAGGCAGTAGGGCCCCGTCCCCTATATGGGGAGGCAGTAGGGCCCCGTCCCCTATATGGGAGGCAGTAGGGCCCCGTCCCCTATATGGGGAGGCAGTAGGGCCCCGTCCCCTTTATGGGGAGGCAGTAGGGCCCCGTCCCCTATATGGGGAGGCAGTAGGGCCCCGTCCCCTATATGGGGAGGCAGTAGGGCCCCGTCCCCTATATGGGGAGGCAGTAGGGCCCCGTCCCCTATATGGGGAGGCAGTAGGGCCCCGTCCCCTATATGGGGAGGCAGTAGGGCCCCGTCCCCTATATGGGGAGGCAGTAGGGCCCCGTCCCCTATATGGGGAGGCAGTAGGGCCCCGTCCCCTATATGGGAGGCAGTAGGGCCCCGTCCCCTATATAGGGAGGCAGTAGGGCACTGTCCCCTATAAGGCGAGGCAGTAGGGCCCCGTCCCCTATATGGGGAGGCGAGACAGTAGGGCCCCGTCCCCTATATGGGGAGGCAGTGGGCCCCGTCCCCTATATGGGGAGGCAGTGGGGCCCCGTCCCCTATATGGGGAGGCGAGACAGTAGGGCCCCGTCCCCTATATGGGGAGGCAGTAGGGCCCCGTCCCCTATATGGGGAGGCAGTAGGGCCCCGTCCCCTATATGGGGAGGCAGTAGGGCCCCGTCCCCTATATGGGGAGGCAGTAGGGCCCCGTCCCCTATATGGGGAGGCAGTAGGGCCCCGTCCCCTATATGGGGAGGCAGTAGGGCCCCGTCCCCTATATGGGGAGGCAGTAGGGCCCCGTCCCCTATATGGGGAGGCAGTAGGGCACTGTCCCCTATATGGGGAGGCAGTAGGGCCCCGTCCCCTATATGGGGAGGCAGTAGGGCACTGTCCCCTATATGGGGAGGCGAGGCAGTAGGGCCCCGTCCCCTATATGGAGGCAGTAGGGCCCCGTCCCCTATATGGGGAGGCAGTAGGGCCCCGTCCCCTATATAGCGAGGCAGTAGGGCCCCGTCCCCTATATGGGGAGGCAGTAGGGCCCCGTCCCCTATATGGGGAGGCAGTAGGGCCCCGTCCCCTATATAGCGAGGCAGTAGGGCCCCGTCCCCTATATAGCGAGGCAGTAGGGCCCCGTCCCCTATATGGGGAGGCAGTAGGGCCCCGTCCCCTATATGGGAGGCAGTAGGGCCCCGTCCCCTATATGGGGAGGCAGTAGGGCCCCGTCCCCTATATGGGGAGGCAGTAGGGCCCCGTCCCCTATATGGGAGGCAGTAGGGCACTGTCCCCTATATGGGGAGGCAGTAGGGCATCTCTTCCCCTATAAGGCCAGAGGCAGTAGGGCCCTGTCCCCTATATGGGGAGAGACAGTAGGGCCATTGGTTCATCTCTTCCTCAGGATCTGGAGTGGACCAGTAATCTGTTGCTAGACTCTGGGGAGAGACTGTTCCTAGAGGAAGAGGAGGATGAAGAAGAGGGTGATGAAGATCTGCACATGGCCGTTGGTGTGTCCCTGGAGGAGAGGACGGAGAGGCGGGTTACGCCCCCAGGAGAACAGGCTTCGGCCTCCAGCTTTTCTGATAGTGAGGCGATTGTTGTACTGGGAAGAAGGGAGGAGGAAGAGGAGACGTGGAGGACAGGAGGGGGCGTTGACGAAGGGGTAGGTGGGGTTAGTGGACTGAACCATCCGGTGTCTGGGGGCGGGGGCGGCTCAGAGGAACAAAACACCCCCTTGGGAGAGTCCACTCGTCTGGAGCACGGACCACCAGGAAGAGATGTGGCGGAGCAGGAAGTGGTTCGGGACTCGGAGAGCGGAGCTGGCGCAGAGCAGTGGGAGAAATGGGAGAGTAGGGCCCCGGAGGAGGAGGAGGGGAGGCAGTAGGGCTGTCCCCGTATATGGGGGAGACCCAGTCGGGCCCCTCCCAGCTGGAGGAGATGGAGAGGAGAGAGGAGGAGGAGGAGAGGAAAGGGAGGAAGGAAAAGGAGAAGAGGAGGGACAGACTCGTGGACATCCAGAGTGTTGAACTGAAGCTGCCTACAGAACTGGCTCTGCAGCTGGTTGAGCTGTTTGGCCCTGTTCTACCAGGTAACACACACAGGCAGTAGGGCCCACGTCCCCACAACACACACACCACTGGGGAGGCAGTAGGGCCCACACCACACACACACACACACAGGCACACACACACCCACACACCCCACACACACCACTGACGACTGACCCAGGTAACCCACGTCCCCTAAATACGAGGCCATCCTAAATTAATTTCAAATGTGCCATTGGTTCAGGTCTCTTCCTCAGGACTGACCCAGGGACCAGTACACACTGTTGCAGACACACACACACACTGTTGACCTAGAGGAACACACACACACACACACACACACACACACACACACACACACACGTGATGACACACACACACACACCACTGACCCAGGTCACACCCTGGACACAGGACGGACACACACACGGGTTACGCCCCCACCCCACTGACCCAGGTAACACACACACACACCCCACTGATAGTGAGGCAGGTAACACACACAGACACGCCAGGAGGAACACACAGACGTGGAGGTACAGGACACACACACGCCACTGACCCAGGGGTAGGTGACCCAGGTAACACACACACACACCACTGACTGGGTGACACACACACACACACCACTGACCAGGTGACACACACACACACACACCCCACTGACCCAGGTAACACACACACACACACCACTGACCCAGGTAACACACACCACCACTGACCCAGGTCACACACACACCACACACACACACACCACTGACCCAGGTAACACACACACACACATGGGAGAGGTCAGGACACACACACACCACTGACCCAGGTACATACATACACACACACACCACTGACCCAGGTCACACACACACACCACTGACACACACACACACATACACACACACCACTGACCCAGGTAACACACACACACACACACCACTGGTACCCAGGTCACACACACACACACACACACACTGACCCAGGTAACACACACACACACACACACACACCACTGACCCAGGTAACACACACACACACACACACACACACACACACACACACACACACACACACACACACGCCACTGACCCAGGTCACACACACACACACACACCCACTGACAGGTAACACACACACACACACACCCCACACAGGTCACACACACACACACACACACACACACACACCCAGGTAACACACACACACACCCACTGACCCAGGTAACACACACACACACACACACACTGACACACAACACACACACACACACACACACACACACACACACACACCCAGGTAACACACACACACACACACACACACCACTGACCCAGGTCACACACACACACACACACACACACACACACACACACACCACTGACCCAAGTAACACACACACACACACACACACCACTGACCCAGGTAACACACACACACACACACACACTGACCCAGGTAACACACACACACACACACACACACTGACCCAGGTGACACACACACACACACACACACACTGACCCAGGTACACACACACACCACTGACCCAGGTCACACACACACACACCACTGACCCAGGTCACACACACACACACCACTGACCCAGGTCACACACACACACACACACACCACTGACCCAGGTAACACACACACACACCCCACTGACCCAGGCAACACACACACCCCAGACACACTCCCTCAGCTCTCCTGTGATTGGTTGCCAGGTGTGTGTTCTCCTGATGACTACTCTGTGAGGATGGACCTCAACATGGCCAGACTGCTCCACCAGAAATGGAAGGACACTGTGCAGGTGTGTGTCACCTGCGTCAGGTGGGGTGTGTTACCT
>NW_026282281.1:7500-10000 GCF_023373465.1 Oncorhynchus keta | reverse complement strand
CTTTAGAGAGTCAGCCTTCCCCAACCCATAGCCCCAACCTTAACCACTCAGAATGAAGAGCTAAACATAACCCTTTAGAGAGTCAGCCTTCCCCAACCCATAGCCCCAACCTTAACCCCTCAGAATGAAGAGCTAAACTCAACCCTTTAGAGAGTCAGCCTTCCCCAACCCATAGCTCCAACCTTAACCACTAAGAATGAAGAGCTAAACTCAACCCTTTAGAGAGTCAGCCTTCCCCAACCCATAGCCCCAACCTTAACCACTCAGAATGAAGAGCTAAACTCAACCCTTTAGAGAGTCAGCCTTCCCCAACCCATAGCCCCAACCTTAACCACTCAGAATGAAGAGCTAAACATAACCCTTTAGAGAGTCAGCCTTCCCCAACCCATAGCCCCAACCTTAACCCCTCAGAATGAAGAGCTAAACTCAACCCTTTAGAGACTCAGCCTTCCCCAACCCATAGCCCCAACCTATACCACTCAGAATGAAGAGCTAAACCCAACCCTTTAGAGACTCAGCCTTCCCCAACCCATAGCTCCAACCTTAACCACTCAGAATGAAGAGCTAAACTCAACCCTTTAGAGAGTCAGCCTTCCCCAACCCATAGCTCCAACCTTAACCACTAAGAATGAAGAGCTAAACTCAACCCTTTAGAGACTCAGCCTTCCCCAACCCATAGCCCCAACCTTAACCACTCAGAATGAAGAGCTAAACTCAACCCTTTAGAGAGTCAGCCTTCCCCAACCCATAGCCCCAACCTTAACCACTCAGAATGAAGAGCTAAACTCAACCCTTTAGAGAGTCAGCCTTCCCCAACCCATAGCCCCAACCTGAACCACTCAGAATGAATAGCTAAACATAACCCTTTGGAGACTCAGCCTTCCCCAACCCATAGCCCCAACCTTAACCACTCAGAATGAAGAGCTAAACTCAACCCTTTAGAGAGTCAGCCTTCCCCAACCCATAGCCCCAACCTGAACCACTCAGAATGAATAGCTAAACATAACTCTTTGGAGACTCAGCCTTCCCCAACCCATTTCCCCAACCTTAACCACTCAGAATGAAGAGCTAAACTCAACCCTTTAGAGAGTCAGCCTTCCCCAACCCATAGCCCCAACCTTAACCACTCAGAATGAAGAGCTAAACTCAACCCTTTAGAGAGTCAGCCTTCCCCAACCCATAGCCCCAACCTTAACCCCTCAGAATGAAGAGCTAAACTCAACCCTTTAGAGAGTCAGCCTTCCCCAACCCATAGCCCCAACCTTAACCACTCAGAATGAAGAGCTAAACATAACCCTTTAGAGAGTCAGCCTTCCCCAACCCATAGCCCCAACCTTAACCACTCAGAATGAATAGCTAAACTCAACCCTTTAGAGAGTCAGCCTTCCCCAACCCATAGCCCCAACCTTAACCCCTCAGAATGAAGAGCTAAACATAACCCTTTAGAGAGTCAGCCTTCCCCAACCCATAGCCCCAACCTTAACCCCTCAGAATGAAGAGCTAAACATAACCCTTTAGAGACTCAGCCTTCCCAACCCATAGCTCCAACCTTAACCACTAAGAATGAAGAGCTAAACTCAACCCTTTAGAGACTCAGCCTTCCCCAACCCATAGCCCCAACCTTAACCACTCAGAATGAAGAGCTAAACTCAACCCTTTAGAGAGTCAGCCTTCCCCAACCCATAGCTCCAACCTTAACCACTCAGAATGAAGAGCTAAACTCAACCCTTTAGAGAGTCAGCCTTCCCCAACCCATAGCCCCAACCTTAACCACTCAGAATGAAGAGCTAAACTCAACCCTTTAGAGAGTCAGCCTTCCCCAACCCATAGCCCCAACCTGAACCACTCAGAATGAATAGCTAAACATAACCCTTTAGAGACTCAGCCTTCCCCAACCCATAGCTCCAACCTTAACCACTAAGAATGAAGAGCTAAACTCAACCCTTTAGAGACTCAGCCTTCCCCAACCCATAGCCCCAACCTTAACCACTCAGAATGAAGAGCTAAACCCAACCCTTTAGAGAGTCAGCCTTCCCCAACCTTAACCCCTCAGAATGAAGAGCTAAACATAACCCTTTAGAGAGTCAGCCTTCCCCAACCCATAGCCCCAACCTTAACCACTCAGAATGAAGAGCTAAACTCAACCCTTTAGAGACTCAGCCTTCCCCAACCCATAGCTCCAACCTTAACCACTCAGAATGAAGAGCTAAACTCAACCCTTTAGAGAGTCAGCCTTCCCCAACCCATAGCCCCAACCTTAACCACTCAGAATGAAGAGCTAAACCCAACCCTTTAGAGAGTCAGCCTTCCCCAACCCATAGCCCCAACCTTAACCCCTCAGAATGAAGAGCTAAACATAACCCTTTAGAGAGTCAGCCTTCCCCAACCCATAGCCCCAACCTTAACCCCTCAGAATGAAGAGCTAAACATAACCCTTTAGAGAGTCAGCCTTCCAACCTTAACCACCAGAATGAAGAGCTCTCAACCTTTAGAGACTCAG
>NW_026282281.1:0-2500 GCF_023373465.1 Oncorhynchus keta | reverse complement strand
GATCCACAGCTGTCTCCTATTCCCTACATTATCAGAGATAATCCCTAGTCACAGATCCACAGCTGTCTCCTATTCCCTAAATTATCAGAGAGAATCTCTAGTCACAGATCCACAGCTGTCTCCTATTCCCTACATTATCAGAGAGAATCCCTAGTCACAGATCCACAGCTGTCTCCTATTCCCTACATTATCAGAGAGAATCCCTAGTCACAGATCCACAGCTGTCTCCTATTCCCTACATTATAAGAGAGAATCTCTAGTCACAGATCCACAGCTGTCTCCTATTCCCTACATTATCAGAGAGAATCCCTAATCACAGATCCACAGCTGTCTCATATTCCCTACATTATCAGAGAGAATCTCTAGTCACAGATCCACAGCTGTCTCCTATTCCCTACATTATCAGAGATAATCCCTAGTCACAGATCCACAGCTGTCTCCTATTCCCTACATTATCAGAAAGAATCCTAGTCACAGATCCACAGCTGTCTCCTATTCCCTACATTATCAGAGAGAATCCCTAGTCACAGATCCACAGCTGTCTCCTATTCCCTACATTATCAGAGAGAATCCTAGTCACAGATCCACAGCTGTCTCCTATTCCCTACATTATCAGAGAGAATCCTAGTCACAGATCCACAGCTGTCTCCTATTCCCTACATTATCAGAGAGAATCTCTAGTCACAGATCCACAGCTGTCTCATATTCCCTACATTATCAGAGAGAATCCCTAGTCACAGATCCACAGCTGTCTCCTATTCCCTAAATTATCAGAGATAATCCCTAGTCACAGATCCACAGCTGTCTCCTATTCCCTAAATTATCAGAGAGAATCTCTAGTCACAGATCCACAGCTGTCTCCTATTCCCTACATTATCAGAGAGAATCCTAGTCACAGATCCACAGCTGTCTCCTATTCCCTAAATTATCAGAGATAATCCCTAGTCACAGATCCACAGCTGTCTCCTATTCCCTACATTATCAGAGAGAATCCCTAGTCACAGATCCACAGCTGTCTCCTATTCCCTACATTATCAGAGAATCCTAGTCACAGATCCACAGCTGTCTCATATTCCCTACATTATAAGAGAGAATCTCTAGTCACAGATCCACAGCTGTCTCCTATTCCCTACATTATCAGAGAGAATCCCTAATCACAGATCCACAGCTGTCTCCTATTCCCTACATTATCAGAGAGAATCTCTAGTCACAGATCCACAGCTGTCTCCTATTCCCTACATTATCAGAGATAATCCCTAGTCACAGATCCACAGCTGTCTCCTATTCCCTACATTATCAGAGAGAATCCCTAGTCACAGATCCACAGCTGTCTCCTATTCCCTACATTATCAGAGAGAATCCCTAGTCACAGATCCACAGCTGTCTCCTATTCCCTACATTATCAGAGAGAATCTCTAGTCACAGATCCACAGCTGTCTCCTATTCCCTACATTATCAGAGAGAATCCCTAGTCACAGATCCACAGCTGTCTCCTATTCCCTACATTATAAGAGAGAATCTCTAGTCACAGATCCACAGCTGTCTCCTATTCTCTACATTATCAGAGAGAATCCCTAATCACAGATCCACAGCTGTCTCCTATTCCCTACATTATAAGAGAGAATCTCTAGTCACAGATCCACAGCTGTCTCCTATTCCCTACATTATCAGAGAGAATCCCTAATCACAGATCCACAGCTGTCTCCTATTCCCTACATTATCAGAGAGAATCCCTAGTCACAGATCCACAGCTGTCTCCTATTCCCTACATTATCAGAGAGAATCCCTAGTCACAGGTCCACAGCTGTCTCCTATTCCCTACATTATCAGAGAGAATCCCTAGTCGCAGATCCACAGCTGTCTCCTATTCCCTACATTATCAGAGAGAATCCCTAGTCACAGATCCACAGCTGTCTCCTATTCCCTACATTATCAGAGAGAATCCCTAGTCACAGATCCACAGCTGTCTCCTATTCCCTACACTATAAGAGAGAATCTCTAGTCACAGATCCACAGCTGTCTCCTATTCCCTACATTATCAGAGAGAATCCCTAATCACAGATCCACAGCTGTCTCCTATTCCCTACATTATCAGAGATAATCCCTAATCACAGATCCACAGCTGTCTCCTATTCCCTACATTATCAGAGAGAATCTCTAGTCACAGATCCACAGCTGTCTCCTATTCCCTACATTATCAGAGAGAATCCCTAATCACAGATCCACAGCTGTCTCCTATTCCCTACATTATAAGAGAGAATCTCTAGTCACAGATCCACAGCTGTCTCCTATTCCCTACATTATAAGAGAGAATCCCTAATCACAGATCCACAGCTGTCTCCTATTCCCTACATTATCAGAGAAATCGGCACAAGAAGAGTATTGTTATTGTGTCATCAATAGTGTGGTCTTCATCATCATCATCAACGCCATTTACTCCTCCCCTTTTCTCCCTCTGTTTTTTCAGTATCTCTATTTTCTTTCTTTCCTACTCTCTCTC
>NW_026282280.1:0-7109 GCF_023373465.1 Oncorhynchus keta | reverse complement strand
CATGATGGTCTACTGTTGTTAGGGCATGATGGACTACTGTTGTTAGGGCATGATGGTCTACTGTTGTTAGAATGATGGACTACTGTTGTTAGGGCATGATGGACTACTGTTGTTAGAAGATTGACTACTGTTGTTAGGGCATGATGGTCTACTGTTGTTGGACTACTGTTGTTAGGGGCATGATGGTCTACTGTTGTTAGAAGAAGGTCTACTGTTGTTAGGGCATGATGGTCTACTGTTGTTAGGGCATGATGGACTACTGTTGTTAGGGCATGATGGACTACTGTTGTTAGGGCATGATGGACTACTGTTGTTAGGGCATGATGGACTACTGTTGTTAGGGCATGATGGTCTGCTGTTGTTAGAAGCAGATGGTCTACTGTTGTTAGGGCATGATGGACTACTGTTGTTAGAAGCATGATGGTCTACTGTTGTTAGGGGCATGATGGACTACTGTTGTTAGGGCATGATGGTCTGCTGTTGTTAGGTTGGACTACTGTTGTTAGGGCATGATGGACTACTGTTGTTAGGGCATGATGGTCTACTGTTGTTAGGGCATGATGGTCTACTGTTGTTAGGGGCATGATGGTCTACTGTTGTTAGGGGCATGATGGACTACTGTTGTTTGGGCATGATGGTCTACTGTTGTTAGGGCATGATGGTCTACTGTTGTTAGGCATGATGGTCTACTGTTGTTAGGGCATGATGGACTACTGTTGTTAGGGCATGATGGTCTACTGTTGTTTGGGGCATGATGGTCTACTGTTGACATGACTACTGTTGTTAGGGCATGATGGACTACTGTTGTTAGGGCATGATGGTCTACTGTTGTTAGAAGCAGACTACTGTTGTGATGATGGTCTGCTGTTGTTAAAGGCATGATGGTCTACTGTTGTTAGGGGCATGATGGTCTACTGTTGTTAGGGCATGATGGTCTACTGTTGTTAGGGCATGATGGTCTACTGTTGTTAGGGGCATGATGGACTACTGTTGTTAGGGCATGATGGTCTACTGTTGTTAGGGCATTGATGATGGACTACTGTTGTTAGGGCATGATGGTCTACTGTTGTTAGGGCATGATGGTCTACTGTTGTTAGGGCATGATGGTCTACTGTTGTTAGGGCATGATGGACTACTGTTGTTAGGGGCATGATGGACTATTGTTGTTTGGGCATGATGGTCTACTGTTGTTAGAAGAAGACTACTGTTGTTAGGGGCATGATGGACTACTGTTGTGAGAAGCATACTACTGTTGTTAGGGGCATGATGGACTTCTGCTGTTTGGGCATGATGGTCTACTGTTGTTAGGGCATGATGGTCTGCTGTTGTAGGGGCATGATGGTCTACTGTTGTTAGAAGAAGACTACTGTTGTTAGGGCATGATGGTCTGCTGTTGTTCTGGCATGATGGACTGCTGTTGTTAGGGGCATGATGGACTATTGTTGTTTGGGCATGATGGACTACTGTTGTTAGGGCATGATGGACTACTGTTGTTAGGGCATGATGGTCTACTGTTGTTAGAAGCAGACTACTGTTGTTAGGGCAGACTACTGGGCATGATGGTCTACTGTTGTAGGGCATGTTGGACTACTGTTGTTAGGGGCATGATTGTCAACTGTTGTTAGGGCATGATGGTCTACTGTTGTTAGGGCATGATGGTCTACTGTTGTTAGAAGCAGATGACTGTTGTTAGGGAATGATGGACTGCTGTTGTTAGGGCATGATGGACTACTGTTGTTAGAAGCAGATGACTGTTGTTAGGGAATGATGGTCTGCTGTTGTTAGGGCGTGATGGTCTACTGTTGTTAGGGCATGATGGACTACTGTTGTTAGGGTGTGATGGACTACTGTTGTTAGGGCATGATGGTCTACTGTTGTTAGGGCATGATGGACTACTGTTGTTAGGGCATGATGGACTACTGTTGTTAGGGCATGATGGTCTACTGTTGTTAGGGCATGATGGACTACTGTTGTTAGGGCATGATGGTCTACTGTTGTTAGGGCATGATGGTCTACTGTTGTTAGGGCATGATGGACTACTGTTGTTTGGGCATGATGGTCTACTGTTGTTAGATGGACTACTGTTGTTAGGGCATGGTCTACTGTTGTTAGGGCATGATGGTCTACTGTTGTTAGGGCATGATGGACTACTGTTGTTAGGGCATGATGGTCTACTGTTGTTAGGGCATGATGGTCTACTGTTGTTAGGCATGATGGACTACTGTTGTTAGGGCATGATGGACTACTGTTGTTAGGGCATGATGGACTACTGTTGTTAGGGCATGATGGTCTACTGTTGTTAGGGCATGATGGACTACTGTTGTTAGTTGTTAGAAGCAGATGGTACTGTTGTTAGGGCATGATGGACTACTGTTGTTAGGGCATGATGGACTACTGTTGTTAGGGCATGATGGTCTGCTGTTGTTAGAAGCAGACTACTGTTGTTAGGGCATGATGGTCTACTGTTGTTAGGCATGATGGTCTACTGTTGTTAGGGCATGATGGTCTACTGTTGTTAGGGCATGATGGTCTACTGTTGTTATGATGGACTACTGTTGTTAGGGCATGATTAGGGCATGATGGACTACTGTTGTTAGGGCATGATGGTCTACTGTTGTTAGAAGCAGACTACTGTTGTTAGGGCATGATGGACTACTGTTGTTAGGGCAGGGTCATGATGGACTACTGTTGTTAGGGCATGATGGTCTACTGTTGTTAGGGACATGATGGTCTACTGTTGTTAGGGCATGATGGACTACTGTTGTTAGGGGCATGATGGACTACTGTTGTTATGATGGACTACTGTTGTTAGGTGATGGACTACTGTTGTTAGGGCATGATGGTCTGCTGTTGTTAGAAGCAGACTACTGTTGTTAGGGCATGATGGTCTACTGTTGTTAGAAGCAGACTACTGTTGTGAGGGCATGATGGTCTACTGTTGTTAGGGCATGATGGTCTACTGTTGTTAGGGCATGATGGTCTACTGTTGTTAGGGCATGATGGTCTACTGTTGTTAGGGCATGATGGTCTACTGTTGTTAGGGCATGATGGACTACTGTTGTTAGGGCATGATGGACTACTGTTGTTAGGGCATGATGGTCATGTTGTTGGACTACTACTGTTGTTAGGGCATGATGGACATGTTGGAGAAGCATACTACTGTTGTTAGGGCATGATGGACTACTGTTGTTAGTTGTTAGGGCATGATGGTCTACTGTTGTAGGGGCATGATGGTCTACTGTTGTTAGAAGCAGACTACTGTTGTTAGGGCATGATGGACTACTGTTGTTAGAAGCAGACTACTGTTGTTAGGGCATGATGGTCTACTGTTGTTAGGGGCATGATGGTCTACTGTTGTTAGGGCATGATGGTCTACTGTTGTTAGAATCAGACTACTGTTGTTAGGGCATGATGGTCTACTGTTGTTAGGGCATGTTGGTCTACTGTTGTTAGGGCATGATGGACTATTGGTTTGGGCTGACTGTTGTTAGGGCATGATGGTCTACTGTTGTTAGGGCATGATGGACTACTGTTGTTAGGGCATGATGGTCTACTGTTGTTAGAAGCAGACTACTGTTGTTTGGGCATGATGGTCTATGATGGCATGATGGTCTACTGTTGTTAGGGCATGATGGACTACTGTTGTTAGGGCTATGATGGGTCTACTGTTGTTAGGGCATGATGGACTACTGTTGTTAGGGCATGATGGACTACTGTTGTTAGGGCATGATGTCTACTGTTGTTAGGGCATGATGGTCTACTGGTTCTGACTGTTGTTAGGAATGATGGTCTACTGTTGTTAGGGCATGATGGTCTACTGTTGTTTGGGCATGATGGTCTACTGTTGTTAGGGTGTGATGGTCTACTGTTGTTCTGGCATGATGGACTACTGTTGTTAGGGCATGATGGACTACTGTTGTTCGGGGCATGATGGACTACTGTTGTTAGGGGCATGATTGTCAACTGTTGTTAGGGACTACTGTTGTTAGGGCATGATGGACTACTGTTGTTAGAAGCAGACTGCTGTTGTTAGGGCTTGATGGTCTACTGTTGTTAGGGGTATGATGGACTACTGTTGTTAGGGGCATGATTGTCAACTGTTGTTAGGGCATGATGGTCTACTGTTGTTAGGGCTTGATGGTCTACTGTTGTTAGGGGCATGATTGTCAACTGTTGTTAGGGCATGATGGTCTACTGTTGTTCGAAGCAGATGACTGTTGGGGAATGATGGACTACTGTTGTTAGGGCATGATGGTCTACTGTTCGAAGCAGATGACTGTTGTCAGGGCATGATGGTCTGCTGTTGTTAGGGCATGTTGGACTACTGTTGTTAGGGGCATGATTGTCAACTGTTAGTGCATGATTGTCTACTGTTGTTAGGGCATGTTGGACTACTGTTGTTAGGGCATGATGGACTACTGTTGTTTGGGCATGATGGTCTTCTGTTGTTAGTTGGCATGATGGTTTAATGTTGTTAGAAGAAGACTACTGTTGTTAGGGCATGATGGACTACTGTTGTTAGGTCTGCATGATGGTCTACTGTTGTTAGGGCATGATGGTCTGCTGTTGTTCTGGCATGATGGACTACTGTTGTTAGGGCATGATGGTCTGCTGTTGTTACTACTGTTGTGAGGGCATGATGGTCTACTGTTGTAAGGGCATGTTGGACTACTGTTGTTAGGGGCATGATTGTCAACTGTTGTTAGGGCATGATGGTCTACTGTTGTTAGGGCATGATGGTCTACTGTTGTTAGAAGCAGATGACTGTTGTTAGGGAATGATGGACTGCTGTTGTTAGGGCATGATGGACTACTGTTGTTAGAAGCAGATGACTGTTGTTAGGGAATGATGGTCTGCTGTTGTTAGGGCGTGATGGTCTACTGTTGTTAGGGCATGATGGACTACTGTTGTTAGGGTGTGATGGACTACTGTTGTCAGGGCATGATGGTCTACTGTTGTTAGGGCATGATGGACTACTGTTGTTAGGCATGATGGACTACTGTTGGTAGGGCATGATGGACTACTGTTGTCAGGGCATGATGGTCTACTGTTGTTAGGGCATGATGGTCTACTGTTGTTAGGGCATGATGGTCTACTGTTGTTTGGGCATGATGGTCTACTGTTGTTAGGGCATGATGGTCTACTGTTGTTAGGCATGATGATGGTTAGAAGAAGACTACTGTTGTTAGGGCATGATGGACTACTGTTGTTAGAAGATGTTGTTAGGGGCATGATGGTCTACTGTTGTTAGGGCATGATGGTCTACTGTTGTTAGGGCATGATGGTCTACTGTTGTTAGAAGCAGACTGATGGTCTACTGTTGTTAGGGCATGATGGTCTGCTGTTGTTAGGCATGATGGACTACTGTTGTTAGGGCATGATGGTCTATTGTTGTTAGGGCATGATGGACTACTGTTGTTCTGGCATGATGGACTACTGTTGTTTGGGCATGATGGTCTACTGTTGTTAGTGGCATGATGGTCTACTGTTGTTAGGGCATGATGGACTACTGTTGTTAGAAGCATAATGTTGTTAGGGCTTGATGGTCTACTGTTGTTAGGGGTATGATGGACTACTGTTGTTAGGGCATGTTGGACTACTGTTGTTAGGGGCATGATTGTCAACTGTTGTTAGGGCATGATGGTCTACTGTTGTTCGAAGCAGATGATTGTTGGGGAATGATGGACTACTGTTGTTAGGGCATGATGGTCTACTGTTGTTAGGGCATGATGGTCTGCTGTTGTTCTGGCATGATGGTCTACTGTTGTTAGGGCATGATGGACTACTGTTGTTAGGGCATGATGGACTACTGTTGTTAGGGCATGATGGACTACTGTTGTTAGGGGCATGATGGACTATTGTTGTTTGGGCATGATGGACTACTGTTGTTAGGTTATGATTGACTACTGTTGTTAGGGCATGATGGTCTGCTGTTGTTAGAAGCAGACTACTGTTGTTAGGGCATGATGGTCTACTGTTGTTAGAAGCAGACTACTGTTGTGAGGGCATGATGGTCTACTTTTGTAAGGGCATGTTGGACTACTGTTGTTAGGGGCATGATTGTCAACTGTTGTTAGGGCATGATGGTCTACTGTTGTTAGGGCATGATGGTCTACTGTTGTTAGGGGCATGATTGTCAACTGTTGTTAGGGCATGATGGTCTACTGTTGTTAGGGAATGATGGACTACTGTTGTTAGGGCATGATGGTCTACTGTGAAGCAGACTACTGTTGTTAGGGCATGATGGTCTGCTGTTGTTAGGGCATGTTGGACTACTGTTGTTAGGGCATGATGGTCTACTGTTGTTAGGTTAGGCATGTTGGACTACTGTTGTTAGGGCATGATGGACTACTGTTGTTTTGGGCATGATGGTCTTCTGTTGTTAGAAGAAGACTACTGTTGTTAGGGCATGATGGTCTACTGTTGTTAGGGGCATGATGGACTACTGTTGTTAGGGCTTGATGGTCTGCTGTTGTTAGAAGCAGACTACTGTTGTTAGGGCATGATGGACTACTGTTGTTATGATGGTCTACTGTTGTTAGGGCATGATGGACTACTGTTGTTAGGGCATGATGGTCTACTGTTGTTAGGGCATGATGGTCTACTGTTGTTAGGCATGATGGTCTACTGTTGTTAGAAGCACTGATGGGACTGTGTGTTAGGGCATGATGGGCTACTGTTGTTAGAAGCAGATGGCATGATGGTCTACTGTTGTTAGGGCATGATGGTCTACTGTTGTTAGGGCATGATGGACTACTGTTGTTAGGGCATGATGGTCTACTGTTGTTAGGGCATGATGGACTACTGTTGTTAGGGCATGATGGACTACTGTTGTTAGATGGTCTACTGTTGTTAGGGCATGATGGACTACTGTTGTTAGGGCATGATGGTCTACTGTTGTTAGGGCATGATGGTCTACTGTTGTTAGGGTATGATGGTCATGTTGTTCTGGCATGATGGTCTACTGTTGTTAGAAGCAGGACTACTGTTGTTAGGGTATGATGGTCTACTGTTGTTAGAAGCAGATTGTCTACTGTTGTTAGGGCATGATGGTCTACTGCTGTTAGGCATGATGACTGTTGTTAGGGAATGATGGACTACTGTTGTTA
>NW_026282279.1:0-3623 GCF_023373465.1 Oncorhynchus keta | reverse complement strand
GTTCTTTATTCTCACCTGACCTCTACCTTCTCAGTTCTTTATTCTCACCTGACCTCTACCTCCTCAGTTCTTTTATTCTCACCTGACTTCTACCTCCTCAGTTCTTTTAATCTCACCTGACTTCTACCTCCTCAGTTCTTTATTCTCACCTGACCTCTACCTCTCAGTTCTTTATTCTCACCTGACCTCTACCTCCTCAGTTCTTTATTCTCACCTGACCTCTACCTTCTCCGTTCTTTATTCTCACCTGACCTCTCCTCCTCATTCTTTATTCTCACCTGACCTCTACCTCCTCCATTCTCACCTGACCTCTACCTCCTCCGTTCTTTATTCTCACCTGACCTCTACCTTCTCCGTTCTTTATTCTCACCTGACCTCTACCTTCTCTCAGTTCTCACCTGACCTCTACCTTCTCCAGTTCTTTATTCTCACCTGACCTCTACCTTCTCCGTTCTTTATTCTCACCTGACCTCTACCTTCTCCAGTTTCTCACCTGACCTCTACCTTCTTTGTTCTTTATTCTCACCTGACCTCTACCTTCTCAGTTCTTTATTCTCACCTGACCTCTACCTTCTCAGTTCTTTATTCTCACCTGACCTCTACCTTCTCAGTTCTTTATTCTCACCTGACCTCTACCTTCCGTTCTTTATTCTCACCTGACCTCTACCTTCTCAGTTCTCTCACCTGACCTCTACCTTCTCTGTTCTTTATTCTCACCTGACCTCTACCTTCTCCAGTTCTTTATTCTCACCTGACCTCTACCTTCTCAGTTCTTTATTCTCACCTGACCTCTACCTTCTCAGTTCTTTATTCTCACCTGACCTCTACCTTCTCAAGTTCTTTATTCTCACCTGACCTCTACCTCCTCAGTTCTTTATTCTCACCTGACCTCTACCTTCTCCAGTTTCTGACCTTATTCTCAGTTAACTGACTCTTGCCTCCTCCTTCTTTATTCTCACCTGACCTCTACCTCCCTCTGTTCTTTATTCTCACCTGACCTCTACCTTCTCAGTTCTTTATTCTCACCTGACCTCTACCTTCTCTGTTCTTTAATCTCACCCTGACCTCTACCTCCTCAGTTCTTTATTCTCATCTAACCTCTACCTCCTCAGTTCTTTAATCTCTCACCCTGACTTCTACCTTCTCAGTTCTTTATTCTCACCCTGACCTCTACCTTCTCAGTTCTTTATTCTCACCTGACCTCTACCTTCTCCGTTCTCACCTGATCTCTGCATTCTCACCTGACCTCTGCCTTCTCAGTTCTTTATTCTCTGCCTGACCTCTACCTTCTCTACCTCCTCCGTTCTTTATTCTCACCTGACCTCTACCTTCTCAGTTTCTTTATTCTCCCACTGACCTCTACCTTCTCCGACCTGACCTCTACCTTCTCAGTTCTTTATTCTCACCCGACCTCTACCTTCTCCGTTCTTTATTCTCTCCTGACCTCTCTTCTCTGTTCTTTATTCTCCTGACCTCTACCTTCTCAGTTCTTTATTCTCACCTGACCTCTACCTCCTCTGTTCTTTATTCTCACTGACCTCTGCCTTCTCAGTTCTTTATTCTCACCTGACCTCTACCTGACCTCTCAGTTCTTTATTCTCCACCTGACCTCTACCTTCTCAGTTTCAGTTCTTTATTCTCCACCTGACCTCTACCTTCTCCAGTTCTTTATTCTCACCTGACTCAGTTCTTTATTCTCCACCTGACCTCTTTTCCTTCTCAGTTCTTTATTCTCTGACCTCTACCTCCCTCAGTTCTTTATTCTCACCTGACCTCTACCTTCTCGGTTCTCACCTGACCTCTCTTTTTGTTCTTTATTCTCACCTGACCTCTACCTTCTCAGTTCTTTATTCTCACCTGACCTCTACCTTCTCAGTTTCTCACCCTGACCTCTTCTTTATTCTCACCTGACCTCTACCTTCTCTGTTCTTTATTCTCACCTGACCCTCTACCTTCTCAGTTCTTTATTCTCACCTGACCTCTACCTTCTCAGTTCTTTATTCTCACCTGACCTCTACCTCCTCCAGTTCTTTATTCTCACCTGACCTCTACCTTCTCAGTTCTTTATTCTCACCTGACCTCTACCTTCTCAGTTCTTTATTCTCACCTGACCTCTACCTTCTCAGTTCTTTATTCTCACCTGACTTCTACCTTCTCAGTTCTTTATTCTCACCTGACCTCTACCTTCTCAGTTCTTTATTCTCACCTGACCTCTACCTTCTCAGTTCTTTATTCTCACCTGACTTCTACCTTCTCCGTTCTCACCTGACCTCTACCTTCTCTGTTCTTTATTCTCACCTGACCTCTACCTTCTCTGTTCTCACCTGACCTCTACCTCCTCAGTTCTTTATTCTCACCTGACCTCTACCTTCTCAGTTCTTTATTCTCACCTGACCTCTACCTTCTCCGTTCTTTATTCTCACCTGACCTCTACCTTCTCAGTTCTTTATTCTCACCTGACCTCTACCTTCTCAGTTCTTTATTCTCACCTGACCTCTACCTTCTCAGTTCTTTATTCTCACCTGACCTCTACCTTCTCAGTTCTTTATTCTCACCTGACCTCTACCTTCTCAGTTCTTTATTCTCACCTGACCTCTACCTTCTCTGTTCTTTATTCTCACCTGACCTCTACCTTCTCTGTTCTTTATTCTCACCTGACCTCTACCTTCTCTGTTCTTTATTCTCACCTGACCTCTACCTTCTCAGTTCTTTATTCTCACCTGACCTCTACCTTCTCAGTTCTTTATTCTCACCTGACCTCTACCTCCTCAGTTCTTTATTCTCACCTGACCTCTACCTTCTCAGTTCTTTATTCTCACCTGACCTCTACCTTCTCAGTTCTTTATTCTCACCTGACCTCTACCTTCTCAGTTCTTTATTCTCACCTGACCTCTACCTCCTCAGTTCTTTATTCTCACCTGACCTCTACCTTCTCCGTTCTTTATTCTCACCTGACCTCTACCTTCTCAGTTCTTTATTCTCACCTGACCTCTACCTTCTCAGTTCTTTATTCTCACCTGACCTCTACCTTCTCAGTTCTTTATTCTCACCTGACCTCTACCTCCTCAGTTCTTTATTCTCACCTGACCTCTACCTTCTCAGTTCTTTATTCTCACCTGACCTCTACCTTCTCCAGTTCTTTATTCTCCTGACCTCTACCTTCTCTTCGCTTCTCTACAGTTTCTTTATTCTCACCTGACCTCTACCTCCTCAGTTCTTTATTCTCACCTGACCTCTACCTTCTCTGTTCTTTCACCTGACCTCTACCTTCTGCCTCCTGACTTCTTTATTCTCACCTGACCTCTACCTTCTCAGTTCTTTATTCTCACCTGACCTCTACCTTCTCAGTTCTTTATTCTCCCTGACCTCTGCCTTCTCAGTTCTTTATTCTCACCTGACCTCTACCTTCTCAGTTCTTTATTCTCACCTGACCCTCTACCTTCTCTCCAGTTCTTTATTCTCACCTGACCTCTACCTTCTCAGTTCTTTATTCTCACCTGACCTCTACCTTCTCTCAGTTCTTTATTCTCACCTGACCTCTACCTTCTCAGTTCTCACCTGACCTCTACCTTCTCAGTTCTCACCTGACCTCTACCTTCAGTTCTCACCTGACCTCTACCTTC
>NW_026282278.1:0-9459 GCF_023373465.1 Oncorhynchus keta | reverse complement strand
TTCTATTATGACAGAGCAACTAGATCTACTGTCTCTATTGTACTATGACAGACCAGCTAGTTCTACTGTCTCTATTATACTATGACAGACCAGGTAGATCTACTGTCTCTATTCTATTATGACAGACCAGCTAGATCTACTGTCTCTATTATATTATGACAGAGCAACTAGATCTACTGTCTCTATTGTACTATGACAGACCAGCTAGATCTACTGTCTCTATTATAATATGACAGACCAGATTAGATCTACTGTCTCTATTATATTATGACAGACCAGCTAGATCTACTGTTTCTATTATACTATGACAGACCAGGTAGATCTACTGTCTCTATTATATTATGACAGACCAGCTAGATGTACAGTCTCTATTATATTATGACAGACCAGCTAGATCTACTGTCTCTATTATATTATGACAGACCAGCTAGATCTACTGTGTCTATTATTTGATGACAGACCAGCTAGATCTACTGTCTCTATTCTAATTTGACAGACCAGGTAGATCTACTGTCTCTATTATATTATGACATAACAGCTAGATCTACTGTCTCTATTATAATATGACAGACCAGCTAGATCTACTGTCTCTATTGTATTATGATAGACCAGCTAGATCTACTGTCTCTATTATATTATGACAGAGCAACTAGATCTACTGTCTCTATTATGCTATGACAGACCAGCTAGTTCTACTGTCGCCTATTATACTATTACAGACCAGGTAGATCTACTGTCTCTATTCTATTATGACAGACCAGCTGAATCTGTCTCTGTGCTCTTGCTGACAGACCAGCTAAATCTACTGCCTCTATTGTATTACGACAGACGAGCTAGATCTACTGTCTCCTGATATTCTATTATGACAGAGCAACTAGATCTACTGTCTCTGTTGTACTATGACAGACCAGCTGGTTCTACTGTCTCTGTTATATGACAGACCAGGTAGATCTACTGTCTCTATTCTATTATGACAGACCAGCTAGATCTACTGTCTCTGTTATGTTATGACAGAGCAACTAGATCTACTGTCTCTATTGTACTATGACAGACCAGCTAGATCTACTGTCTCTATTATAATATGACAGACCAGATAGATCTGCTGTCTCTATTATATTATGACAGACCAGCTAGATCTGTTTCTATTATACTATGACAGAGAGGTAGATCTACTGTCTCTATTATATTATGACAGACCAGCTAGATGTACCCAGTCTCTATTATATTATGACAGACCGCTAGATCTACTGTCTCTATTATATTATGACAGACCAGCTAGATCTACTGTGTCTATTGTTGATGACAGACCAGCTAGATCTGTCTCTATTCTATTTGACAGACCAGGTAGATCTACCCATGTCTCTATTATATTATGACATACCAGCTAGATCTGCACAATGTCTATTATCATATGTGTGACCAGATAGATCTACTGTCTCTATTGTATTATGATAGACCAGCTAGATCTACTGTCTCTATATATATTATGACAGAGCAACTGATCTACTGTCTCCTATTTAATACTATGACAGACCAGCTAGTTCTGCTGTCTCTATTATACTATACAGACCAGGTAGATCTGTCTCTATTCTGTATGACAGACCAGCTAGATCTACTGTCTCTATTATATTATGACAGACCAGCTAAATCTACTGCCTCTATTGTATTCGACAGGCAAGCTAGATCTACTGTCTCTATTCTGTTATGACAGAGCAACTGGATCTCACTAATGTCTATTGTACTATGACAGACCAGCTAGTTCTACTGTCTCTGTTATGCTATGACAGACCAGGTAGATCTACTGTCTCTATTCTAATATGACAGACCAGCTAGATCTACTGTCTCTATTATATTATGACAGAGCAACTAGATCTACTGTCTCTATTGTACTATGACAGACCAGCTAGATCTACTGTCTCTATTATAATATGACAGACCAGATAGATCTACTGTCTCTATTATATTATGACAGACCAGCTAGATCTACTGTTTCTATTATACTATGACAGACCAGGTAGATCTACTGTCTATTATATTATGACAGACCAGCTAGATGTACAGTCTCTATTATATTATGACAGACCAGCTAGATCTACTGTCTCTATTATATTATGACAGACCAGCTAGATCTACTGTGTCTATTATATTATGACAGACCAGCTAGATCTACTGTCTCTGTTATAATTTGACAGACCAGGTAGATCTACTGTCTCTATTATATTATGACAGACTAGCTAGATCTGCTGTCTCTATTATATTATGACAGACCAGATAGATCTACTGTCTTATTATTTGATGACAGACCAGCTAGATCTACTATCTCTATTATATTATGACATACCAGCTAGATCTACTGTCTCTATTATAATATGACAGACCAGCTAGATCTACTGTCTCTATTATATTATGACAGACCAGCTAGATCTACTGTCTCTATTCTAATTATGACAGACCAGGTAGATCTACTATCTCTATTATATTATGACAGAACAGCTAGATCTACTGTCTCTATTATAATATGACAGACCAGCTAGATCTACTGTCTCTATTATAATTTGACAGACCAGGTAGATCTACTATCTCTATTATACTATGACAGACCCAGGTAGATCTACTGTTTCTATTATAATATGACAGACTCAGCTAGATCTACTGTCTCTATTATATTATGACAGACTGGAAGATACACTGTCTCTATTATATTATTACAGACCAGCTAGATCTACTGTCTCCTATTATATTATGACGGACCAGCTTGATCTACTGTCTCTATTATGTTATGACAGACCAGCTGGATCTACTGTCTCTATGTCTCTATTGTACTATGACAGACCAGCTAGATCTACTGTCTCTATTATACTATGACAGACCAGGTAGATCTACTGTGTCTATTATGATATTATGACAGACCAGCTAGATCTGTCTCTATTCTATTATGACAGACCAGGTTAGATCTAATGTCTCTATTATCTTATGACAGACCAGCTAGATCTACTGTCTCTATTCTATTATTACAGACCAGCTAGATCTACTATCTCTATTCTATATCATGACAGACCAGCTGAAACTACAATTCTATTATATTATGACAGACCAGCTAGATCTACTGTCTCTATTATATTATGACAGACCAGCTAGATCTACTGTCTATATTGTATTATGACAGACCAACTAGATCTACTGTCTCTATTATATTATGACAGACCAGCTAGATCTACTGTCTCTATTATATTATGACAGACCAGGTAGATCTGCAATATCTATTATATTATGACAGACCAGCTAGATCACTACTGTTCTATTATATTATGACAGACCAGCTAGATCTACTGTCTCTATTGCATTATGACAGACCAGCTAGATCTGCTGTCTTATTTATATTATGACAGACCAGCTAGATCTACTGTCTCTATTATATTATGACAGACCAGCTAAATCTACTGTCTCTATATTATGACAGACCAGGTAGATCTCACTGTCTCTATTGTATTATGACAGACCCGCTAGATCTACTGTCTTTATTCTATTATGACAGACCAGCTAGATCTCATGTCTCTTTATGTATGACAGACCAGCTAAATCTACTGTCTCTATTATATTATGACAGACCAGGTAGATCTACTTTTCTCTATTATATGATGACAGACCAGCTAGATCTACTGCCTCTGTACATTATGACAGAACAGCTAGATCTACTGTCTCTATTGTAATATGACAGACCAGCTAGATCTACTGTCTCTATTATAATATGACAGACCAGCTAGATCTACTGTCTCTATTATACTATGACAGACCAGCTAGATCTACTGTTTCTATTATACTATGACAGACCAGGTGATCTACTGTCTCTATTATATTATGACAGACCAGCTAGATCTATTGTGACAGACCAGCTAGATCTACTGTCTCTATTATATTATGACAGACCAGCTAGATCTACTGTCTAATTCTATTATGACAGACCAGGTTAAAATACAATCTCTATTCTAATTTGACAGACCAGGTAGATCTACTGTCTCTATTATATTATGACAGACCAGCTAGATCTACTGTCTCTATTATATATGACAGACCAGCTAGATCTACTGTCTCTATTGTATTATGACAGACCAGCTAGAGCTACTATCTCTATTATATTATGACAGAGCAACTAGATCTACTGTCTCTATTGTACTATGACAGACAGCTAGTTCTACTGTCTCTATTATACTATTACAGACCAGGTAGATCTACTGTCTCTATTCTATTATGACAGACCAGCTAGATCTACTGTCTCTATTATATTATGACAGACCAGCTAAATCTACTGTCTCTATTGTATTACGACAGACAGAGCTAGATCTACTGTCTCTATTCTATTATGACAGAGCAACTAGATCTACTGTCTCTATTAATACTATGACAGACCAGCTAGTTCTACTGTCTCTATTATACTATGACAGACCAGGTAGATCTACTGTCTCTATTCTATTATGACAGACCAGCTAGATCTACTGTCTCTATTATATTATGACAGAGCAACTAGATCTACTGTCTCTATTGTACTATGACAGACCAGCTAGATCTACTGTCTCTATTATAATATGACAGACCAGATAGATCTACTGTCTCTATTATATTATGACAGACCAGCTAGATCTACTGTTTCTATTATACTATGACAGACCAGGTAGATCTACTGTCTCTATTATATTATGACAGACCAGCTAGATGTACAGTCTCTATTATATTATGACAGACCAGCTAGATCTACTGTCTCTATTATATTATGACAGACCAGCTAGATCTACTGTGTCTATTATTTGATGACAGACCAGCTAGATCTACTGTCTCTATTCTAATTTGACAGACCAGGTAGATCTACTGTCTCTATTATATTATGACATACCAGCTAGATCTACTGTCTCTATTATAATATGACAGACCAGATAGATCTACTGTCTCTATTATATTATGACAGACCAGCTAGATCTACTGTCTCTATTGTACTATGACAGACCAGCTAGATCTACTGTCTCTATTATATTATGACAGACCAGCTAGATCTACTGTGTCTATTATTTGATGACAGACCAGCTAGATCTACTGTCTCTATTCTAATTTGACAGACCAGGTAGATCTACTATCTCTATTATATTATGACAGAACAGCTAGATCTACTGTCTCTATTATAATATGACAGACCAGCTAGATCTACTGTCTCTATTATATTATGACAGACCAGCTAGATCTACTGTTTCTATTATACTATGACAGACCAGGTAGATCTACTGTCTCTATTATAATATGACAGATTTCGCTAGATCTACTGTCTCTATTATATTATGACAGACCAGCTAGATCTACTGTTTCTATTATACTATGACAGACCAGGTAGATCTACTGTCTCTATTATATTATGACAGACCAGCTAGATCTACTGTGTCTATTATTTGATGACAGACCAGCTAGATCTACTGTCTCTATTATATTATGACAGACCAGCTAGATCTACTGTCTCTATTATATTATGACAGACCAGCTAGATCTACTGTGTCTATTATTTGATGACAGACCAGCTAGATCTACTGTCTCTATTATATTTTGACAGACCAGGTAGATCTAATGTCTCTGTTATATTATGACAGACCAGCGATCTACTGTCTCTATTATATTATGACAGACCAGCTAGATCTACTGTCTCTATTCTATTATGACAGACCAGGTTAAACTACAATCTCTATTATATTATGACAGACCAGCTAGATCTACTGTCTCTATTCTATTATGACAGACCAGCTAGATCTACTGTCTCTATTGTATTATGACAGACCAGCTAGATCTACTGTCTCTATTATATTATGACAGACCAGCTAGATCTACTGTCTCTATTCTATTATGACAGACCAGGTTAAACTACAATCTCTATTATATTATGACAGACCAGCTAGATCTACTGTCTCTATTCTATTATGACAGACCAGCTAGATCTACTGTCTCTATTGTATTATGACAGACCAGCTAGATCTACTACTATTATATTATGACAGACCAGCTAGATCTACTGTCTCTATTGTACTATGACAGACCAGCTAGTTCTACTGTCTCTATTATACTATGACAGACCAGGTAGATCTACTGTCTCTATTATATTATGACAGACCCGCTAGATCTACTGTCTTTATTCTATTATGACAGACCAGCTAGATCTCATGTCTCATTTATAATATGACAGACCAGCTAAATCTACTGTCTCTATTATATTATGACAGACCAGCTAGATCTACTTTCTCTATTATATGATGACAGACCAGCTAGATCTACTATCTCTATTACATTATGACAGAACAGCTAGATCTACTGTCTCTATTATAATATGACAGACCAGCTAGATCTACTGTGTCTATTATAATATGACAGACCAGCTAGATCTACTGTTTCTATTATACTATGACAGACCAGGTAGATCTACTGTCTCTATTATAATATGACAGACCAGCTAGATCTACTGTCTCTATTATATTATGACAGACCAGCTAGATCTACTGTCTCTATGTCTCTATTGTACTATGACAGACCAGCTAGATCTACTGTCTCTATTCTATTATGACAGACCAGGTTAAAATACAATCTCTATTATATTATGACAGACCAGCTAGATCTACTGTCTCTATTCTATTATGACAGACCAGCTAGATCTACTGTCTCTATTAATATTATGACAGACCAGCTAGATCTACTGTCTCTATTGTATTATGACAGACCAGCTAGAGCTACTATCTCTATTATATTATGACAGACCAGCTAGATCTACTGTCTCTATTGTACTATGACAGATCAGCTAGTTCTACTGTCTCTATTATACTATGACAGACCAGGTAGATCTACTGTCTCTATTATATTATGACAGACCCGCTAGATCTACTGTCTTTATTCTATTATGACACACCAGCTAGATCTCATGTCTCTTTTATATAATGACAGACCAGCTAAATCTACTGTCTCTATTATATTATGACAGGCCAGCTCGTTCTACTGTCTCTATTATATATGACAGACCAGCTAGATCTACTATCTCTATTATATTATGACAGAACAGCTAGATCTACTGTCTCTATTATAATATGACAGACCAGCTAGATCTACTGTGTCTATTATAATATGACAGACCAGCTAGATCTACTGTTTCTATTATACTATGACAGACCAGGTAGATCTACTGTCTCTATTATAATATGACAGACCAGCTAGATCTACTGTCTCTATTATATTATGACAGACCAGCTAGATCTACTGTTTCTATTATACAATGACAGACCAGGTATATCTACTGTCTCTATTATATTATGACAGACCAGCTAGATCTACTGTCTCTATTATATTATGACAGACCAGCTAGATCTACTGTCTCTATTATATTATGACAGACCAGCTAGATCTACTGTGTCTATTATTTGATGACAGACCAGCTAGATCTACTGTCTCTATTCTAATTTGACAGACCAGGTAGATCTACTATCTCTATTATATTATGACATACCAGCTAGATCTAATTTGTAAGTCGCTCTGGATAAGAGCGTCTGCTAAATGACTTAAATGTAAATCTACTGTCTCTATTATAATATGACAGACCAGCTAGATCTACTGTCTCTATTATATTATGACAGACCAGCTAGATCTACTGTCTCTATTATATTTTGACAGACCAGCTAGATCTACTGTCTCTATTGTATTATGACAGACCAGCGAGATCTACTATCTCTATTATATTATGACAGACCAGCTAGATCTACTGTCTCATATTATGACAGAGCAACTAGATCTACGGTCTATATTGTACTATGACAGACCAGGTAGATCTACTATCTCTATTATATTATGACATACCAGCTAGATCTACTGTCTCTATTATAATATGACAGACCAGCTAGATCTACTGTCTCTATTATATTATGACAGACCAGCTAGATCTACTGTCTCTATTATATTTTGACAGACCAGGTAGATCTACTGTCTCTGTTATATGATGACAGACCAGCTAGATCTACTGTCCCTATTATATTATGACAGACAAGCTAGATCTACTGTCTCTGTTATATTATGACAGACCAGCTAGATCTACTGTTTCTATTATACTATGACAGACCAGGTAGATCTATTGTCTCTATTGTATTATGACAGACTAGCTAGATCTGCTGTCTCTACTATATTATGACAGACCAGCTAGATCTACTGTGTTTATTATTTGATGACAGACCAGCTAGATCTACTATCTCTATTATATTATGACATACCAGCTAGATCTACTGTCTCTATTATAATATGACAGACCAGCTAGATCTACTGTCTCTATTATATTATGACAGACCAGCTAGATCTACTGTCTCTGTTATATTATGACAGACCAGCTAAATCTACTGTCTCTATTATATTATGACAGACCAGCTAGATCTACTGTCTCTATTATATTATGACAGACCAGCTAGATCTACTGTGTTTATTATTTGATGACAGACCAGCTAGATCTACTGTCTCTATTCTAATTTGACAGACCAGGTAGATCTACTATCTCTATTATATTATGACAGACCTGGAAGATACACTGTTTCTATTATATTATTACAGACCAGCTAGATCTACTGTCTCTATTATATTATGACAGACCTGGAAGATACACTGTCTCTATTATATTATTACAGACCAGCTAGATCTACTGTCTCTATTATATTATGACAGACCAGCTTGATCTACTGTCTCTATTATGTTATGACAGACCAGCTGGATCTACTGTCTCTATGTCTCTATTGTACTATGACAGACCAGCTAGATCTACTGTCTCTATTATACTATGACAGACCAGCTAGATCTACTGTCTCCTATTATATTATGACAGACCAGGTTAAACTACAATCTCTATTATCTTATGACAGACCAGCTAGATCTACTGTCTCTATTCTATTATGACAGACCAGCTAGATCTACTGTCTCTATTGTATTATGATGGACCAGCTAGATCTACTGTCTCTATTGTATTATGACAGACCAGCTAGATCTACTATCTCTATTATATCATGACAGACGAGCTAGATCTACTTACTCTATTATATTATGACAGACCAGCTAGATATACTGTCTCATATTATGACAGAGCAACTAGATCTACTGTCTATATTGTACTATGACAGACCAGCTAGATCTACTGTCTCTATTATACTATGACAGACCAGGTAGATCTACTGTCTCTATTGTATTATGATAGACCAGCTAGATCTACTGTCTCTATTATATTATGACAGAGCAACTAGATCTACTGTCTCTATTGTACTATGACAGACCAGCTAGTTCTACTGTCTCTATTATACTATGACAGACCAGGTAGATCTACTGTCTCTATTCTATTATGACAGACCAGCTAGATCTACTGTCTCTATTATATTATGACAGACCAGCTAAATCTACTGTCTCTATTGTATTACGACA
>NW_026282277.1:0-50184 GCF_023373465.1 Oncorhynchus keta | reverse complement strand
CTGGAATGAGGTTGTCATCACGTCTTGCAGTCAATTTTGCCTCAACGTTTCTCAGAATTGCACTGGACTCCACAGCACAGTGGTCCTGGCCTCCAAGCATCTTGATCGTGTCACTGAAAGCGGTCAAGTTTCCATGGACAAAGGCCGGCCAAAGTTCAGTCAGTGGATCTTCGAACATTGTTCACAGGACAACAGTTTGTCTTCAGAAATAAAAAAGGATTTCAATGGCACATACATTTTCAGCACTCTTTCTAGAGCAGGGAGCAGGGAGCAGGAGCAGGGAACAGGGAACAGGGAGCAGGGAGCAGGGAGCAGGGAGCAGGAGCAGGGAGCAGGGAACAGGGAGCAGGGAGCAGGGAGCAGGGAACAGGGAGCAGGAACAGGGAGCAGGGAGCAGGGAGCAGGGAGCAGGGAGCAGGGAGCAGGGAACAGGGAGCAGGGAACAGGGAACAGGGAGCAGGGAGCAGGGAGCAGGGAGCAGGGAGCAGGGAGCAGGGAACAGGGAGCAGGGAGCAGGGAGCAGGGAGCAGGGAGCAGGGAACAGGGAGCAGGGAACAGGGAACAGGGAGCAGGGAGCAGGGAGCAGGGAACAGGGAGCAGGAACAGGGAGCAGGGAACAGGGAACAGGGAGCAGGGAACAGGGAACAGGGAACAGGGAACAGGGAGCAGGGAGCAGGGAACAGGGAGCAGGGAGCAGGGAACAGGGAACAGGGAACAGGGAGCAGGGAACAGGGAACAGGGAGCAGGGAGCAGGGAGCAGGGAACAGGGAGCAGGGAGCAGGGAGCAGGGAACAGGGAGCAGGGAACAGGGAGCAGGGAACAGGGAACAGGGAGCAGGGAGCAGGGAGCAGGGAGCAGGGAACAGGGAGCAGGGAGCAGGGAGCAGGGAGCAGGGAGCAGGGAACAGGGAGCAGGGAGCAGGGAGCAGGGAGCAGGGAGCAGGGAGCAGGGAGCAGGGAGCAGGGAGCAGGGAGCAGGGAGCAGGGAACAGGGAGCAGGGAGCAGGGAGCAGGGAGCAGGGAACAGGGAGCAGGGAACAGGGAGCAGGGAACAGGGAACAGGGAGCAGGGAGCAGGGAGCAGGGAACAGGGAACAGGGAGCAGGAGCAGGGAGCAGGGAGCAGGGAGCAGGGAACAGGGAGCAGGGAGCAGGGAGCAGGGAGCAGGAGCAGGGAGCAGGGAGCAGGGAGCAGGGACATCCAGCGAACATTGCTGTGTCCTAAAATGTTGTGGTACTCTGGCCAACAAACTCACAAAAGCCCTTCAGTCTTTCTACTCTGACGGTGAAAATATGAACATATCCAAATATCTTTGTGAGCAGGTACTCAACATCATATCCAAAGCTGTTCTGGCCGTGTTATGATGTGAGCAGGACAACCTTAGCCAATCACATCCCGCTGTTATGAATGATGTGGGCAGGACAACCTTAGCCAATCACATCCCGCTGTTATGAATGATGTGGGCAGGACAACCTTAGCCAATCACATCCCGCTGTTATGAATGATGTGAGCAGGTACTCAACATCATATCCAAAGCTGTTCTGGCCGTGTTATGATGTGGGCAGGACAACCTAAGTCAATCACTTCACGCTGCGGAGCATTTTTAACTTTGGTATGGACATCGACTCTCCCCAGCCTATTCAGTCCTCCAAAGTTGGCATTTGTTGTCGGCAGAGAATGTTTTCCAGGTTACATTTTTTGGATGACCACCAGCACCTCAGCTGCTTCTCCATTCAATTCAACAAAATCAAGCAGTTTTGTTTCCACATATCTGACTACTATAGGCAGCAGCTTTACATGTCAATGATTGAACCTGGTCTAACTCCTGTGTTACCAAAGTAGTTGCCCATGTTGCTAACACGTTACTCACTATGGCGTCACATTTTGTCCAAGCACATCTAAACTTTGGCTCATTAAGCTTTCGTGTCAGTTGTGCTGTGCAGTCCATAGATCTGTAACTATGATTGTGTCACATAGTGTGGTATGCAAAGACACCCTCCTGCACAGCTAAACTATATTCTTCTTGGGAAGGCTCTACCTTCTTGAAGAATGTGGTGACGGAGGGCAAACCAACACGGCCAATCAGAGAGGCTTTATGCTTTTGTCTGCTGATGTTCTACCGCTGCCATTCTTCTCCGGCAGCCAATTGAAATAGAGGAATTACAAAGGGTGCGGTGAACCATTCTATCGTCTTGACCTGAGCGTATAAATGGAAAGTCTCTCATCATGTTTTTCATAAAAAGTGCATTTCCGTTTCTTGGAAAGAGTCATTGTATCTCCTCTGTCTGTTTCTTCACTCTCCTTGTGTCACTCTTCTTACTCTCCTAGCGTCCCACCTGATCAACATCCAGTGAGATTTGCAGGAAGCCAAATTCAAATACAGAAATACCCATTATAAAGATTCAGAAACTTCAAACATATTTTACATAGGTTTAAAGATGAACTTCTTGTAAATCAACCACAGACAAGATTTTAAAAACACTTCACGGCATACTTTCGATTATTGAGAACATAGCCAGCAGACAAATCATTACAAACAGTAACTAGCCAAGTAAAGTGTTACACAAGTCAGAATAGAGATACAATTACCTTTGATGATCTTCATATGGTGGCACTCAGAGGGCATTCATTTACGCAATAAATGTTCCTTTTGTTCGATAAAGTCTATTTATCCACAAATAAACGCAGTCAAAACGGCAGACAAAAAAATCCAAATTGTATCAAAGTAAAGTTCATAGAAATAGCATGTCAAGATGTTCTTATTCAGTCCTCCAGGTTGTTTTTAGCCTAAATGATCTATATTTCAGCGGACAATAGCATTGTCAATATAAAAGGTTATCCACTTACGCAATGTGGTCGTTCACACTCATTCTTCAAAATAAAGCCTGAACCTATGTCTAAAGGCTGTTGACACCTTAGGGAAGCCATGGAAAAAGGAATCTGGTTTGATTTTTCTCATGGTTTCGCCTGCAATATCAGTTCTGTTATACTCACAGACAATATTTTGACAGTTTTGGAAACTTTAGAGTGTTTTCTATCCTAATCTGTCAATTATCTGCATATTCTAGCATCTGGTCCTGAGAAATAGGCCATTTACTTTGGGAACGTTATTTTTTCCAAATGTAAAAATAGTGCCCCCTAGCTTCAAGAGGCTAGCTACCATAACAGTAGCTAGCTAAGTTAGCTTAACTTAGTCTACATAGCTAACATTAGCTAGCATAACCTATTTCAAACCTTATAGAGCAGATCATCTATCTATATAATAAATTGTGACATTACAAAATCATTAGCTAGTATCTCAAACGATTGGCTTGAAAATACATTTGTGATGATGTTTTGGATTCACTTGATACTTGCCAGCTTATGGCCAAGTTTTCCACAGCAGTTTTCTCTAAAACTATCGCGAGCAAGTAGTTAGTAGAAGAAGAAGACTGAATGAAGATGCTATAGCGAGCAGCCCCCTCTGTTGGCCTAAACAAGCACAACGCGATTGAGACGTCAACTGGTAGGCTCTGCTGCCCGGTCTTTCTTGACAAGTAAAATATTTCACTTTGCGGTCTGTTTTTAATGCACAGTTAAAAACTGGGGACATTTCCAGGGACAGCTCCAGCCGGGACAGGTCACCAAAACGGGACTGTCCCGGAAAACCAGGACATCTGGTCACCCTAGTTTAGCCATCTTTGAATTAAGAACATTTCCAATAACTTTATTTTCAAATCATCAAATTTCTTTTAAAACGTTTTGTAAGGAGAAACATAAGAAATAGGGAAGACAATTTCCAATAACCTTTTTTAAGGAATAGCAACTTTGCTTGGCTTTCTTCTTAAGCCTGTAGTGAAGGAAAGAATGGAAGCTAAGAATACATTTCTTCTTAATTAAGAAGAAGATTTTGTGAATCTGCGCCCGGAAGGGTTAGGGGTTTGGTTTATGAAAAAATGATTTTCAATGTGAATCAATTGCTTGGTCCCACGAGGATAGTAAAAGCCAACGTACGCGTGTGTATCATTGACTAAAAGAATAGACTGACGCACACACACACACGTCTGTTTGTTTTACGATCCTCGTGGGGACCAAACAATTGATTCCTGTTCAAGATCCTTTCAAAATCCTCCCCAAATCCTTACTGCCTATCCCACAAGGAGAAAAAACACACACCAGAGGACTTATTCACTTTGTGTCTTTTGACAACGTGTGTCGCGTCCTGACCTTAGTTCCTTTTTTAAATTCTCTATTTTAGGTTGGTCAGAGCGTGAGTTGGGGTGGGAATTCCGTTTTGTTCTATGTTTTGTATTTCTATGCGTTTGGCCTGGTATGGTTCCCAATCAGTGGCAGCTGTTAATCATTGTCTCTGATTGAGAACCATACTTAGGCAGCCTGGTTTCGCCCTTGTGTTGTGGGTAGTTGTTTTCTGTCTCTGTTCCAGACAGGACTGTTTCGTTCGTTCCGTTTTTATTATTATTTTCATTCCAGTGTTCAGTGGAATTAAAGATCATGAACACGTACCAGGCTGCACCTTGGTCTCTCCTTCTTTCACCTACGACGATCGTTATAACGTGGTTATAGAAGTTATTGTGGTAATGCTTCCCTGGTGTGTGTTTCATTGTGATGGCAGTTTCTGTCAGTGACATACCTCTTGTTTCCTCTCCCGGGCAAAGAGAGGCATCAGTAGAGATAGGAATGTTTCTGCGTAGGCTGTCAGGCATTTATTCTGATCCATTTTAAGAACTTGGTTTCCACTGAAATCAAAGGGAACGATTAACGACGTGACTCGAGTTCCAACAAGGTTCTGAACTTTGTTAAATCGCCTCCCTCTCTCCCACTCTCCCCTACCTCTCTCCCACTCTCCCTCCCTCTCTCCCACTCTCCCTCCCTCTCTCCCACCTCCCTCCCTCTCTCCCACTCTCCTCCCTCTCTCCCACTCTCCCTACCTCTCTCCCACTCTCCCTCCCTCTCTCCACTCTCCCTACCTCTCCCACTGTTTGAGTGTTATTGTGTCTGGTTCTTAGGGAATGTCGAGTTGGCACATCACAGGAAATATAATGCCTGTTTTTGGCAGGTGTGTGTAGGTTGTGTGTACAACCTAAACATAAGTGATACAATTGAAACAAGACAGGACTAGAGCTGCAGAAGTTGGTGAAGTAACCACCCTTCAACATATACATTACAGTACATGGTAATAGATACAGCATATACTGTACACATAGATGTAAAGAGATGTGCTGCTGTGTAGTACTGTACAGGGCTCAGGAGCAGCCGAGCGGAAATGGAGGAAAACCCGCCTCCCTGCGGACCTGGCATCCTTTCACTCCCTCCTCTCTACATTTTCCTCCTCTCTGTCTCTGCTGCTAAAAGCCACTTTCTACCATTCTAAATTCCAAGCATCTGCCTCTAACCCTAGAAGCTCTTTGCCACCTTCTCCTCCCCCCTGAATCCCCCCTCCTCCTCTGTCTGCAGATGACTTCGTCAACCATTTTGAAAAGAAAGGTCGATGACATCCGATCCTCATTTGCTAAGTCAAACGACACCGCTGGTTCTGCTCACACTGCCCTACCCTATGCTCTGACCTCTTTCTCCCTCTCTCCAGATGAAATCTCGCGTCTTGTGACGGCCGTCGCCCCAACAACCTGCCTCGCTTTGACCCTCCTCTCTTCTCCAGACCATTTCGAGGAGACCTTCTCCCTTACCTCACCTCGCTCATCAACTCATCCCTGACCGCTGGCTACGTCCTCCCGTCTTCAAGAGAGCGAGAGTTGCACCCCTTCTGAAAAAAACCTACACTCGATCCCTCGATGTCAACAACTACAGACCAGTATCCCTTCTCTCTTTTCTCTCCAAAACTCTTGAGCGTGCCGTCCTTGTAGCTCTACCACCTATCTCTCAGAGCCTTCTTGATCCAAATCAGTCAGGTTTCAAGACTAGTCATTCAACTGGAGACTGCTCTTCTCTGTATCACGGAGCGCTCCCGCACTGCTAAGCTAACTCTCTCTCTGCTGCTCATCCTTCTAGACCTATCGGCTGCCTCGATACTGTGAACCATCAGATCCTCCTCTCCACCCTCTCCGAGTTGGGCATCTCCGGCGGCCCACGCTGGATTGCGTCCTACCTGACAGGTCGCTCCTACCAGGTGGCGTGGCGAGAATCTGTCTCCTCACTCACGCGCTCTCACCACTGGTGTCCCCCAGGGCTCTGTTCTAGGCCCTCTCTTATTCTCGCTATACACCAAGTCACTTGGCTCTGTCATAACCTCCATGGTCTCTCCTATCATTGCTATGCAGACGACACACAATTAATCTTCTCCTTTCCCCCTTCTGATGACCAGGTGGCGAATCGCATCTCTGCATGTCTGGCAGACATAGTGGATGACGGATCACCACCTCAAGCTGAACCTCAGCAAGACGGAGCTCCTCTTCCTCCCGGGGAAGGACTGCCCGTTCCATGATCTCGCCATCACGGTTGACAACTCCATTGTGTCACTCCCAGAGCGCTAAGAACCTTGGCGCGATCCTGGACAACACCCTGACGTTCTCCAGCTAACATCAAGGCGGTGTCCCGTTCCTGTAGGTTCATACTCTACAACATCCGCAGAGTACGACCCTGCCTCACACAGGAAGCGGCGCAGGTCCTAATCCAGGCACTTGTCATCTCCACGTCTTGATTACTGCAAATCGCTGTTGGCTGGGCTCCTGCCTGTGCCATTAAGCCTACAACTCATCCAGAATCGCCGCAGCCTGTCTGGTGTTCAACCTTCCCAAGTTCTCTCCACGTCACCCCGCTCCTCCGCTCTCCACTGGCTTCCAGTTGAAGCTCGCATCCGCTACAAGACCATGGTGCTCGCCTGCGGAGCTGTGAGGGGAACGGCACCTCAATGCCTCAGGCTCTGATCAGGCCCTACACCCAAACAAGGGCACTGCGTTCATCCACCTCTGGCCTGCTCGCCTCCCTATTCACTGGGAGGAAGTACAGTTCCCATCAGCCCAGTCAAAACTGTTCGCTGCTCTGGCCCCCAATGGTGGAACAAACTCCCTCACGACGCCAGGACAGGCGGAGTCAATCACCACCTTCCGGAGACACCTGAAACCCCACCTCTTCAAGGAATACCTAGGATAGGGTAAGTAAGGTAAGTAATCCTTCTCACCCCCCAACAAGATTTAGATGCAAGTGGCTGTTCCACTGGTTGTCATAGGTGTTTGCACCAATTTGTAAGTCGCTCTGGATAAGAGCGTCTGCTAAATGACTTAAATGTAAATGTAAATGTAAATGTACATATCTTGTGAAATTTGACCTCAACGTCATGGCTTCGCATCTTCTTCCAAAGTAGCGAGGAGGAGAGAGGAGATGTACTTTACATTGACGATTCAGTGTATTCTAAAACTCACAAGTTATTTCAGAGTATGACAGGGACGAATCTTGTGTTCATTCTGAGTATAAACTCAATGCCCACTCACAATCCTTCCTGAATGACTCAGATCTACTAACTATCATAGCAAAAGGTGTACTTAGCTGTCATCTCGTCTACAGCAGTGTGAATCAGAGGGATAGTGATATTTCAGTGATTATATTTCCCCTCATGTAGTCCATAGCCCATACTATAACCATGCTTACAGAGATGAGGGACGTTGCTGAGTCAACGTCACGAAAGTGGAGTAATTGATCTGTCTGAGCACGTGTGCGTTTTACGTCTGCTTGAGGCTAACCCCTGCTCCTGAGGGGATCTCAGCCTGTTTGTATTTGCCTGAATGGCCTAATTACACAAATGTGATGACAAAGGTATAAGCAGTTGAGGTTTCTCTCTCTTAGTGATCACTCTATTAGCCTGTTTTGTAGTGGAGGACAAATGTGCATCAGTTTCTGGATTTGACTCACGGTTGGGAATTCGAAAAATATTGGTTAATATGTTCGCTTTTCTCTTAATTAATTTTACAAATATTTCTAAAACACTAATGTAGAAAATCAGGGGAGGAATCAGTGTAGTTGAATGTTGATCATGTGGTGGTGATACTGCTCTCCAACATGGTTTATAACATATAATATATGCCATTTACAGACGTCTTTTATCCAAAGCGACTTACAGTCATGTGTGCATAAATTCTACGTATGGGTGGTCCCGGAATCGACCCACTACTCTGGCGTTACAAGCGCCATGCTCTACCAACTGAGCTACAGAAGGCTCAGTTCCTTTGTAATTTCAAGATATGCTCTCAATATCTGGCAGTTTGCTGTTCATAAGACTGAGGACTGCTTCCATCTACTGCTACTGTGTGTGACCTCATGCCTGACCCATTTGTCCCTGTGGAGAAAGAGGGAAGTCCAACAATACCACTATATCTAACTGTTATAGACTTCTACAGGACCACTGCTCATCAAAGAGTAGTGTGCATGTGTGTGTGTGTGTGTGTGTGTGTGCATTTTACAGCTCTAAATCAAATCAAATCCAATGTTATTTAATTAAATGTTTAATTTATTATTAATTTATTTAATTAGTATTTGGTTGAATTGCCTTTAAATTGTTTAACTTGGGTCAAACGTTTGGAAGCCTTCCATAAGCTTCCACAATAAGTTGGGTGAATTTTGGCCCATTCCTCCTGACAGAGGTGTAACTGATTCAGGTTTGTAGGCCTCCTTGCTCACACGCTTTTTCAGATCTGCCCACAAATTTTCTATAGGATTGAGGTCAGGGCTTTGTGATGGCCACTCCAATACCTTGACTTTGTTGTCCTTAAGCCATTTTGCCAAAACTTTGGAAGTATGCTTGGAGTCATTGTCCATTTGGAAGTCCCATTTGCGACCAAGCTTTATTGTTTATTATTTATTGTTCTGGGATTGATTTGCACTTTTCGCACCAAAGTACGTTCATCTGTAGGAGATAGAACTCGTCTCCTTCCTGAACGGTATGACGGCTGCGTGGTCCCATGGTGTTTATACTTGCATAGTATTGTTTGTACAGATGAATGTGGTACCTTCAAGCATTTGGAAATTGCTCTAAGGATGAACCAGACTTGTGGAGGTCTACAAATTTTTCTGTGTTCTTGGCAGATATCTTTTGATTTTCCCATGATGTCAAGCAAAGAGGCATAGAGCTTGAAGGTTGGCCTTGAAACACATCCACGGGTACACCTCCAATTGAGTCAAATTATTTATATTAGCCCATCAGAAGCTTCTAAAGCCATGACATCATTTTCTGGAATTTTGCAAGCTGTTTAATGGCACAGTCAACTTAGTGTATGTGAACTTCTGACCCACTGGAATTGTGATACAGTGAATTCTAAGTTAAATATTCTGTCTGTAAACAATTGTTGGGAAAATTACTTGTGTCATGCGCAAAGTAGATGTCCTAACCAACTTTCCAAAACTATAATTTGTTAACAAGATATTTGTGGAGTGGTTGAAAAACGAGTTTTAATGACTCCAACCTAAGTGTATGTAAACTTCTGACTTCAACCGTACATATGAGATGAATAAAGCAAAAATATGCAAACATTACTAAAGTGACCAGTGTTCCATCATTAAAGTGGCCAGTGATTTCAAGTCTATGCATATAGGAAGCAGCCTCTAAGGTGTTCTTCTCGTTCTAGATGGTTCACATAGAGAGTATTTGGCCTCGGGGCCTATATTGGGTTGCTGGATGTGTTATATGTAGCAGGGTAAAACGTACACTGTGGAGGGAAACAGTACGAAGATAATTCATATTAATATCTGTCAAGTCACACAGTTAGTCCTTTGCTCAAGAGCTTTGATTCCAATAGGCAGTACACGTATGTTAACTTGTGTCTGTGTGTGTATCCCAAACCCCAGGTCTGCACGTATTCTGTAAACCTTTTAAACAGTTACCTCTTTTTTTTTTATGTCTCAATATTTGCTTGGCGGCCGGCGGACCCCCAATGATGACAGAGCTTGGCTGGGTGCCTGGACCTAGAACAATATCAGGGGGCTGGAAAGAGCGAGAGGCCCGGCCAAGAGACACGCACGCAGCCATGCAGCTACCCACGCACATACAGAAATGTCTGGCCTCTAAGCCGTCACCACCACGGCCCTTACATAATGACAGCGAGTGGAGGCAATAAGACAATTTGTTTGATTTAAGATGTCAAAAAGTCCTGGCCCCTGCTCTACTCAGCTTTTTTTGATACCATGGCCTGTGTGTGTGTGTGTGTGTGTGTGTGTGTGTGTGTGTGTGTGTGTGTGTGTGTGTGTGTGTGTGTGTGTGTGTGTGTGTGTGTGTGTGTGTGTGTGTGTGTGTGTGTGTGTGTTCCTTCTGCATACCTCTTGTGCAGAAATAAAAACAAGAGGAATGGACAGGCTCACACACACAGGGAGGTAAGTAAGGGGAAGTAGCACGTTAAGGTCTGTGAGAGGCAAGAAAGGGGAGGAGTGACAAAAGCTGAGGCTACACAGAAAGGGGGAGGAGTGACAAAAGCTGAGGCTACACAGAAAGGGGAGGAGTGACAAAAGCTGAGGCTACACAGAAAGGGGAGGAGTGACAAAATCTGAGGCTACACAGAAAGGGGAGGAGTGACAAAAGCTGAGGCTACACAGAAAGGGGGAGGAGTGACAAAAGCTAAGGCTACACAGAAAGGGGAGGAGTGACAAAAGCTGAGGCTACACAGAAAGGGGAGGAGTGACAAAAGCTAAGGCTACACAGAAAGGGGAGGAGTGACAAAAGCTAAGGCTACACAGAAGAGGGAGGAGGAGTGACAAAGCTAAGGCTACACAGAAAGGGGGAGGAGTGACAAAAGCTAAGGCTACACAGAAAGGGGAGGAGTGACAAAAGCTAAGGCTACACAGAAGAGGAGGAGTGACAAAAAGCTAAGGCTACACAGAAGAGGGAGGAGGAGTGACAAAAGCTAAGGCTACACAGAAAGGGGAGGAGTGACAAAAGCTGAGGCTACACAGAAAGGGAGGAGTGACAAAAGCTAAGGCTACACAGAAAGGGGAGGAGTGACAAAAGCTGAGGCTACACAGAAAGGGGAGGAGTGACAAAAGCTAAGGCTACACAGAAAGGGGAGGAGTGACAAAAGCTAAGGCTACACAGAAAGGGGAGGAGTGACAAAAGCTAAGGCTACACAGAAAGGGGAGGAGTGACAAAGCTAAGGCTACACAGAAAGGGGAGGAGTGACAAAAGCTGAGGCTACACAGAAAGGGGAGGAGTGACAAAAGCTAAGGCTACACAGAAAGGGGGAGGAGTGACAAAAGCTAAGGCTACACAGAAAGGGGAGGAGTGACAAAAGCTGAGGCTACACAGAAAGGGGGAGGAGTGACAAAAGCTAAGGCTACACAGAAAGGGGGAGGAGTGACAAAAGCTGAGGCTACACAGAAAGGGGGAGGAGTGACAAAGCTGAGGCTACACAGAAAGGGGAGGAGTGACAAAAGCTAAGGCTACACAGAAAGGGGAGGAGTGACAAAAGCTAAGGCTACACAGAAAGGGGAGGAGTGACAAAAGCTAAGGCTACACAGAAAGGGGAGGAGTGACAAAAGCTAAGGCTACACAGAAAGGGGGAGGAGTGACAAAAGCTAAGGCTACACAGAAAGGGGAGGAGGAGGGGTGTGACGTGTACGCTCATAATCGGGTAGCAAGTACAGGAGGGAATTTAATGAATAAACTAACACAACAAGAAACACGACAAGCGTACTTGAAACAGAAACAGAGTGAGTATTCTGTAAACATGCATGCTGGGAGTCGGAGAGCCGTTAAATAATAAACGAAACATCGAACAATAAAGCAAACACGGTGGCAGTACAGACATGAAACACATAAACAGAAACAATAACGCCTGGGGAAAGAACCAAAGGGAGTAAACGTGACAGGGCGAAGAGGAGGAGGCAGGAAGATGAAGGACAGGGAGTGAGGGTAAAAAAGTCAGACGGGAGGAGGAAGAGGACAAGGAGAAAAAAAAGAAGGGGAGAGAAAAGGTGAGGGGAAGAATTGTCTATAAGAGCTGGCACTCGTTTTTAAGGTAGTGGCCTCACATGAAAGAGGGCATTGTGGGTCTGTTAGGCCTATAGCTCCATTTGCAGCCAGAGAAACACAGCCAAGGATTGTGTTCCAAATGGCACCTTATTTCCTTATAGTGCACTACTTTTGACCAGGGCCCATAGGGCTTTCTAAGGCCCAGAGTGCACTATATAGGGAAAAGGATGCCATTTGGGATGCTATTCAGGCCTCTCCCCCCTCTGCTCTGCTTGGTGTAGTAGCCTGGTAGTTTAGGGACTTGTTTCACTCAACAACTCCTGACAGCTCAGTGGGAGAAAGCACTTCTTGACTAGGCAGTGTGTGCAGATGTGTGTGTAGACGAATACCACCCAATGCCAGTAGTACGTGTGTGTGAGTGTGAGTGTAGTGGGCACTGTTAATGAAAACTTTAAAAAAAAAAGAGTGGAGTGTCAAGGTTGATTAGGCTGAGCTCGAACGGAGGAGTTTTATCGAAGGTGATCGAAGTCAACCTATGTGTGTGTGTTTGCGTGTGTGTGTGAGTGAGCCGAAAAGAGCCCCTCTGTTCTCTATCATGTTAAATAGTGGGTCTTTATCCTAGAGCCCTGTAGCAATAGGAGGAAACAGTAAACTGCTGACACGTTTCCGATGGGCAGAGTGTATGTGCAGTACATGGCTGTGTATGTGCAGTACATGGCTGTGTATGTACAGTACATGGCTGTGTATGTGCAGTACATGGCTGTGTATGTACAGTACATGGCTGTGTATGTGCAGTACATGGCTGTGTATGTGCAGTACATGGCTGTGTATGTGCAGTACATGGCTGTGTATGTACAGTACATGGCTGTGTATGTGCAGTACATGGCTGTGTATGTGCAGTACATGGCTGTGTATGTACAGTACATGGCTGTGTATGTGCAGTACATGGCTGTGTATGTGCAGTACATGGCTGTGTATGTACAGTACATGGCTGTGTATGTACAGTACATGGCTGTGTAAGTGCAGTACATGGCTGTGTATGTACAGTACATGGCTGTGTATGTACAGTACATGACTGCGTATGTACAGTACATGGCTGTGTATGTGCAGTACATGGCTGTGTATTTACAGTACATGGCTGCGTATGTACAGTACATGGCTGTGTATGTACAGTACATGACTGTGTATGTACAGTACATGGCTGTGTATGTGCAGTACATGGCTGTGTATGTACAGTACATGGCTGTGTATGTACAGTACATGGCTGTGTATGTACAGTACATGGCTGTGTATGTGCAGTACATGGCTGTGTATGTGCAGTACATGGCTGTGTATGTGCAGTACATGGCTGTGTATGTACAGTACATGGCTGTGTATGTACAGTACATGGCTGTGTATGTACAGTACATGGCTGTGTATGTGCAGTACATGGCTGTGTATGTGCAGTACATGGCTGTGTATGTACAGTACATGGCTGTGTATGTGCAGTACATGGCTGTGTATGTACAGTACATGGCTGTGTATGTGCAGTACATGGCTGTGTATGTGCAGTACATGGCTGTGTATGTACAGTACATGGCTGTGTATGTACAGTACATGACTGTGTATGTACAGTACATGGCTGTGTATGTGCAGTACATGGCTGTGTATGTACAGTACATGGCTGTGTATGTACAGTACATGGCTGTGTATGTACAGTACATGGCTGTGTATGTACAGTACATGGCTGTGTATGTACAGTACATGGCTGTGTATGTGCAGTACATGGCTGTGTATTTGCGTGTGTGTGTGTGCAGTACATGGCTGTGTATGTGTGTGTGTGTGTGTGTGTGTGTGTGTGTGTGTGTGTGTGTGTGTGTGTGTGTGTGTGTGTGTGTGTGTGTGTGTGTGTGTGTGTGTGTGTGTGTGTGTGTGTGTGTGTGTATGTGTGTGCGTGTGTGTGTGTGTGCGTGTTCACAGTCAACCACCAACACATTTCCGCTGTGCAGACAGCGCTCCTACCGCACAGTCCAGGAAGTGTCGACCACGACCAGCTTGGCTTTACAAGGTTAAATGTGGTCTTGTCCTCAAAGGGCCTGGTCACACACACACAGGGAAGGACACGCTCTCCAGACTGCATACCGCCTCTACAAGTTGAACTTCATCAGAACAACACTTTCACTAGTATGATTTCCATTTTGTATTGATGTGAACGTTTTCTATCATTCTGTCTGTCTCCACTAACACTCTAACGCGGATGGTGCTCGGCGTCTGCTGTAAGCTACAAAGATGTGTGGACTGACCAAGAGTGTGAACTTCTACCAGGCCTCTACTATTGAAGTCTACGGGAAGGTCCACCCCTTTCTACCCATGCTCACCTTTTGGTAACAACACCTCTGCTCAGAGGACATTCAAGCTTAATTTCATATGGATGCTTCTATTGCCTAGCACTGCTCTTCAAAAGGTGTGTGTGTGTATGTGCGTGTTTTCATGCATGTGTGAACAGAGCAGGGTTCAGTGTTGCCTACACACTCCCCCAGGCTAAACCTCTTACTGAAGACTGAAGTGGGTCATACTGTAACAAAGACTCCTTTATGCCCAGCGCAAACACACACACACACACACACACACACACACACACACACACACACACACACACACACACACACACACACACACACACACACACACACACACACACACACACACACACACACACAAACACACACACAAACACACACACAAACACACACACAAACACACACACACACACACACACACACACACACACACACACACACACACACAAACACACACACACACACACACACACACACACACACACACACACACACACACACACACACACACACACACACACACACACACACACACACACACACACACACAAACACACACACACACACACACACACACAAACACACACACACAAACACACACACAAACACACACACGTCTCAAAGTGATATCAGGTTTCATGTTCTGTGTTGTCTAAATGTTCTCCTCCTGACACTTTCCCTGCCTGTCTGTCGACACCTGATCTGCTTGTATGGGAGGGAGGGGATGCAGCATACCATAATAACCAGGACCGCTCCACTATTAATTAGAGGTGGGGGAGCATGGCGTAACTATGGTGACCTCCCTTCACCTCCTGTCCATGTCAGTGTGCCAACCCTGTGGCTTAATCAACGGCAGGGCTCCTCCCTGCCCCTCTCCTACCCTCCATTTCCTCCCTGAGTCTGTGGCACCTCTCTCATCATTGGAGAGGGAGGGTGAGGAGAGAGGGAGGGTGAGGACTTGATAGAGGGTGAAGAGAGAGGGGAAGGCAGAGAGTGTAGGGAGAGGAGAGAAGAGAGTAGGAGGAGAGAAGAGAGTAGGAGGAGAGAAGAGAGTAGGAGATGGGAGAGAGTGTGAGGAGAGGGGACAGGGTGAGGAAAGAAGGGGAGGAGAGAGCGGGAGGACAAGGATGGAGGGGTTGATAGGAATACGGTGGGAGATGGAAACTATGAGAGAACGGAGGAGGGGATGTTATCAGTCTTGTGATTGCTTCTAGTCACTCACCATTAGACTGATGTCCTGTGAAACATGATCTGTAGTACCACTGGACTCAGGACTCAAATATTATCTCTCTCTGTCTCTCTCTCTCTCTCTCTCTCTCTCTCTCTCTCTCTCTCTCTCTCTCTCTCTCTCTCTGTCTCTCTCTGTCTCTCTCTCTCTCTCTCTCTCGCTGCTAAACTGTGTCCCTGGATCGTGGTGAACTTCAGGGTTGCCTATAACCTGTTTGCTGTCAACGGGATCCTCATCATCCACTGCCTATAATTATAGCTCACCTCCCTGTAGCAAACTTCTGACAATGTTCCATGATTCGCTCATAAGTCATATATGCTAACTGCTGGAGCCATGCCTGCTATGGGTGATTGTTTTTGTGAATGAATGACATATTCACACACACACACACACACACACACACACACACACACACACACACACACACACACACACACACACACACACACACACACACACACACACACACACACACACACACACACACACACACACACACACACACACACACACACACACACACACTACCACAGATTTGTGGTAAATACCGTGGATTTTCTTATATGCGTTGTGAGCCCAGAGGTTAGAGAGGTCGTGAGCACTGGTTTAACCTGATTTACACACCACTGTGACCTGAAATGAGTACCACATGACCTGACATACATACACATAGACACACCCTCCTCTGTGCCCGGGTCGCCTGTTCAGGTGTTTATGATTTATTCCTAATGAAAGCCCAGGCCACGACCGCAGTCAAAGGTCAGGGGTCGGCCAGTAAATCCTAATGGTTTACTAGAGAGACGGGTGAATCAGGGGCAGGGTGTGGGAACGGTTATACGAGCTAAATTGGAGTTACTCCAAGCATATAGAGTCAGACATTGAGACTGACTGGTGAGAAGTGTACTTTGACTGACTGAGGGAGAATTGTCTGAGAGACTGATGAAGAGATGGAGGGATAGAGCATTAGAATGAAAGAGGCATGGGAGAGTTAGCGATGAAGAAAGTTTGAATAAGGGACTGAGTGTGGGCTGGCAGGGAGTGAGAAAGACGAGTGGAGAGACAGACAGACAGAGAGATATGCAAGGAGGGATGGATTCAGACAGACACTCAAACTGACAGACAGATTGAACCTCTGACCCTATGAAATCTAAGAAGCGGTCTTCCCCCAGAACATTTATTTGGACAATACGCACACTGCCCCCCTCCTCTTCAGCCGTTCTTTTGACTTTCTCTCTTTCTTTCTCTTTACATTTGACATTTGACATTTTAGTCATTTAGCAGACACTCTTATCCAGAGCGACTTACAGTAGTGAGTGCATCCATTTTTCATACTGGTCCCCCGTGGGAAACAAACCCATAACCCTGACGTTGTAAGCTCTACAAACGGAGCTACCCCCCCTCTCTCTCCTTCTCCCCCTCTATCTCTCTCCCTCTCCTTCTCCCCCCCTCTCTCTCTCCCCCATCCCCAACTCTTTCTGCATCGTTCTAGCAGGATGGAGCTACCCCCCTCTATCTCTCTCTCTCTCCTTCTCCCCCCCTCTATCTCTCTCCCCCCATCCCCAACTCTTTCTGCATCGTTCTAGCAGGATGGAGCTACCCCCCTCTATCTCTCTCTCTCTCCTTCTCCCCCCCTCTATCTCTCTCCCCCCATCCCCAACTCTTTCTGCATCGTTCTAGCAGGATGGAGCTACCCCCCCCCCTCTATCTCTCTCTCTCTCTCCTTCTCCCCCTCTATCTCTCTCTCTCTCTTCTCCCCCTCTCTCTCTCTCCTTCTCCCCCCTCTATCTCTCTCTCCTTCTCCCCCTCTATCTCTCTAACCCCATCCCTAACTCTTTCTGCCTCGTTCTAGCAGGATGGAGCTACCCCCTCTCTCTCTCTCTCCTTCTCCCCCTCTATCTCTCTCCCCCATCCCTAACTCTTTCTGCATCGTTCTAGCAGGATGGAGCTACCCCCTCTCTCTCTCTCTCCTTCTCCCCCTCTATCTCTCTCCCCCCATCCCTAACTCTTTCTGCATCGTTCTAGCAGGATGTTGTATCTTGGCGTCTCCTCCTCTCAGAGGTATGTCTGCTGTTGTTCATAAACCATGAAAGCTCTCCTCAGATTCCTCTGTCTGGTGTGGTGAAACGTCCCTCCCTCCCTCCCAACACACACACACACTTTTACGTCTTGATGCTGAGTTTCTCAACCCAGGGTGGCGTTTTGGTTGGCCGGCCCATTCAGGACCCCGGCCGTCGCACTGAGGGGGTTTTGGACTTCTCCTCTGTCACCCCTCAGGAGGTGTAGGTGTGTGTGTGTGTGTGTGTGTGTGTGTGTGTGTGTGTGTGTGTGTGTGTGTGTGTGTGTGTGTGTGTGCGTGCGTGCGTCCATGGTGTGCTGGTGTGCATGCGGGTATGTGTGTGTGGCTATAATGGACTCTCCCATCCCTCACAGCACATTTCATGTCCTTTATAAACTCATAAAACCACAGGGAATTCAACTCTATTAAAAAAATATGTATAATTGAGTGGTGCAAAGTACTGGAACTATGTGTGTGTGTTTCTGTGTGTGTGTGTGTGTGTGTGTGTGTGTGTGTGTGTGTGTGTGTGTGTGTGTGTGTGTGTGTGTGTGTGTGTGTGTGTGTGTGTGTGTGTGTGTGTGTGTGTGTGTGTGTGTGTGTGTGTGTGTCGCATGCCGTGGGTATGTCCATGCGTGAGCGTGAGCATGTGCATGTATTTGTTTGATATTAAAGGGCCATTCATTACCTGCCTGCTGCCCCTCCCTGCTACAGCGCCACACGGTCATTAGTCACTAATGGAGCTGGGAGAAGATGATGTAAGAAGGTTCTGTAGCGATGACATCACCGCATCCTCCAACTCCACCCCAACATTCAGGAAACACTGTGATGCCATTGTTCCAGCGTGCCACCGTGACCTGGTTGAGTGAGTGCGTCATAACCGGAATACATTTTATTTAAAAAAAAACGGAATAACCACAATGCAGCAGCAGCAGACATAGACATTTTATGAATTCATTTTATGAATAGTACAGCCTTGGAACATTTATACGTAGACTGTGACAGGTGTAGCCGATCAAGACTACATTTAATTTTTTACTCTGGTGGAATGCTGCACAGACATGAAAAAAAGTGAATGTGTCTGTGACTGTCGCAACATCCGTTGTCGTGGTTACCGGGCTGCTACAGCAACAAGTCCAAATCCATCTGTGACGAGAGCTGCAGGAGTTCTAAAATTCTCAGACAGAATGACCTACTTTTATTTCGGCGCACTCACAACCATAAGCTATTTTCTGTCAACTCGCCATCATTACCTTGTAAATAATGAAGTTGACGTGGGGTTCTTTTCCTGTAATAATGAATCAAAAGTAACTACATTTAAGACGTTGTCAGCGATACTCTGGTCATTATTTGAACTGCCTAGCCTGCTAGCTAGTATTCGTTTTTTCTTAGTTTCTTCCTAAGATAAAAGAAATGGGATGCTTGAAAATAATGTTAAGGATTTCTTCTTGGAAATGTACTTAACTTTAGGACAGCTAAACCCTTGTGACAAATGGATACTTTTGTACCCATTAATGTTTTCTTGCGCCACGGCCACAGACACATGTGGCTTCCGGACATTTAAATATAGAAAACTAATTAAACTATTATCCTGCTAGCTAGTAATTAACAATACATTGTGTTAAATAGCTTGCGTTATTTTTTGTATTTATTATTTATTTATTTCACCTTTATTTAACCAGGCAGGTAAGTTCTCATTTGCAACTGCGACCTGGCCAAGATAAAGCATAGCAGTGTGAACAGACAACACAGAGTTACACATGGAGTAAACAATTAACAAGTCAATAACACAGTAGAAAAAAGGGGGAGTCTATATACATTGTGTGCAAAAGGCATGAGGAGGTAGGTGAATAATTAAAATTTTGCAGATTAACACTGGAGTGATAAATGATCAGATGTTCATGTACATGTAGAGATATTGGTGTGCAAAAGAGCAGAAAAGTAAATAAATAAAAACAGTATGGGGATGAGGTAGGTAAAAATGGGTGGGCTATTTACCAATAGACTATGTACAGCTGCAGCGATCAGTTAGCTGCTCAGATAGCAGATGTTTGAAGTTGGTGAGGGAGATAAAAGTCTCCAACTTCAGCGATTTTTGCAATTCGTTCCAGTCACAGGCAGCAGAGAACTGGAACGAAAGGCGGCCAAATGAGGTGTTGGCTTTAGGGATGATCAGTGAGATACACCTGCTGGAGCGAGTGCTACGGGTGGGTGTTGCCATCGTGACCAGTGAACTGAGATAAGGCGGAGCTTTACCTAGCATTGACTTGTAGATGACCTGGAGCCAGTGGGTCTGGCGACGGATATGTAGCGAGGGCCAGCCGACTAGAGCATACAGGTCGCAGTGGAGGGTGGTATAAGGTGCTTTAGTGACAACACGGATGGCACTGTGATAAACTGCATCCAGTTTGCTGAGTAGAGTGTTGGAAGCAATTTTGTAGATGACATCGCCGAAGTCGAGGATCGGTAGGATAGTCAGTTTTACTAGGGTAAGTTTGGCGGCGTGAGTAAAGGAGTTTTTTTGCGGAATAGAAAGCCGACTCTAGATTTGATTTTCGATTGGAGATGTTTGATATGAGTCTGGAAGGAGAGTTTACAGTCTAGCCAGACACCTAGGTACTTATAGATGTCCACATATTCAAGGTCGGAACCATCCAGGGTGGTGATGCTGGTCAGGCGTGCGGGTGCAGGCAGCGAACGGTTGAAAAGCATGCATTTGGTTTTACTAGCGTATAAGAGCAGTTGGAGGCCACGGAAGGAGTGTTGTATGGCATTGAAGCTCGTTTGGAGGTTAGATAGCACAGTGTCCAAGGACGGGCCGGAAGTATATAGAATGGTGTCGTCTGCGTAGAGGTGGATCAGGGAATCGCAAGCAGCAAGACCAACATCATTGATATATACAGAGAAAAGAGTCGGCCCGAGGCTTGAACCTTGTGGCACCCCCATAGAGACTGCCAGAGGACCGGACGGCATGCCCTCCGATTTGACACACTGAACTCTGTCTGCAAAGTAGTTGGTGAACCAGGCCATCTGTTCTTAGTTCTGCATTTTTTTAACGTAGCATGCTTATCTAAAATGGTGAGGAAGTTACTTTTAAAGAATGACCAGGCATCCTCAACTGACGGGATGAGGTCAATGTCCTTCCAGGATACCCGGGCCAGGTCGATTAGAAAGGCCTGCTCACAGAAGTGTTTTAGGGAGCGTTTGATTGTGATGAGGGGTTGTCGTTTGACTGCGGCTCCGTAGCGGATACAGGCAATGAGGCAGTGATCGCTGAGATCCTGGTTGAAGACAGCGGAGGTGTATTTGGAGGGCCAGTTGGTCAGGATGATGTCTATGAGGGTGCCCCTGTTTACAGATTTAGGGTTGTACCTGGTGGGTTCCATGATGATTTGTGTGCGATTGAGGGCATCTAGCTTAGATTAAAGGACTGCCGGGGTGTTAAGCATATCCCAGTTTAGGTCACCTAACAGAACAAACTCTGAAGCTAGATGGGGGCGATCAATTCACAAATGGTGTCCAGGGCACAGCTGGGAGCTGAGGGGGTCGGTAGCAGGCGGCAACAGTGAGAGACGTATTTCTGGAGAGAGTAATTTTCAAAATTAGTAGTTCGAACTGTTTGGGTATGGACCTGGAAAGTATGGTATTACTTTGCAGGCTATCTCTGCAGTAGACTGCAACTCCTCCCCCTTTGGCAGTTCTATCTTGACGGAAAATGTTTTGGTTGGGTATGGAAATCTCAGAATTTTGGTGGCCTTCCTGAGCCAGGATTCAGACACGGCAAGGACATCAGGGTTAGCAGAGTGTGCTAAAGCAGTGAGTAAAACAAACTTAGGGAGGAGGCTTCTGATGTTGACATGCATGAAAACAAGGCTTTTCGATCACAGAAGTCAACAAATGAGGGTGCCTGGGGACATGCAGGGCCTGGGTTTACCTCCACATCACCCGCGGAACAGAGGAGGAGTAGAATGAGGGTGCCTGGGGGCATGCAGGGCCTGGGTTTACCTCCACATCACCCGCGGAACAGAGGAGGAGTAGAATGAGGGTACCTGGGGGCATGCAGGGCCTGGGTTTACCTCCACATCACCCGCGGAACAGAGGAGGAGTAGAATGAGGGTGCCTGGGGGCATGCAGGGCCTGGGTTTACCTCCACATCACCCGCGGAACAGAGAAGGAGTAGAATGAGGGTGCCTGGGGGCATGCAGGGCCTGGGTTTACCTCCACATCACCCGCGGAACAGAGAAGGAGTAGAATGAGGGTGCGGCTAAAGGCTATCAAAACTGGTCGCCCAGAGCGTTGGGGACAGAGAATAAAAGGAGCAGATTTCTGGGCATGGTAGAATATATTCAGGGCATAATGCGCAGACAGGGGTATGGTGGGGTGCGTGTACAGCGGAGGTAAGCCCAGGCACTGGGTGATGATGAGAGAGGTTGTATCTCTGGACATGCTGGTTGTAATGGGTGAGGTCACCGCATGTGTGGGAGGTGGGACAAAGGAGGTATCAGGGGTATGAAGAGTGGAACTAGGGGCTCCATTGTAAACTAAAACAATGATAACTAACCTGAACAACAGTATACAAGGCATATTGACATTTGAGAGAGACATACAGCGAGGCATACAGTAATCACAGGTTTTGAATTGGGAGAGCTAGCTAAAACAGTAGCTAAAACAGTAGGTGAGACAACAACAGCTAATCAGCTAGCACAACAACAGCAGGTAAAATGGCGTAGGCTAGGCAGAGGGGGTCGTATTAACTACACACAGAGCCTGAGTGAGGCTGGGGCCGACAGATAAACATAAACAAGCAGAATGGAGTACCGTGATTAATGGACAGTCCAGCATGCATCAGCTATGTAGCCAAGTGATCAGTGTCCAGGGGGCAGCGGTGGATGGGGCAGGGAAGCTAGTGTGGAAGGACCACTAGAGGGCAGGCTGGGCTCATGGATAGTAGCCCAACAAAGCATGGGAGACAAGGTAACCAGAGTCAATTAAGCACAGCTGACGGTACTAATGAGATACTCTCCTTCCCCTATAAAAGAGAGAATGGAACCAGCAGAGAGAGAGAACTATCTCTGGAAGATGGCCACCGAGAGAGAGAAGCTGTGCTGAAAGAACCACGAAGATGGTGACAAACCCGTGATTTATGTTTGTTGTAGTTTAAAGATTATCCTATTGTGTTCTTGTTTCATCTGGAGAAGAAGATGTGTTTTTCCTTGGAAGATTTTTCATTGATTATGTTAGAATGTTTTTGGTTGACAAAATACCCTCAATAGAGAACCGTGTTCAATCAGAAAAACCTACTCCTGACTCGTTTATTCCACCTTCCCGCTTTAGAGTGACGCCTAATTACTTGGTACGCTCACATTGGTGGAGGATGCGGGCATTAGGTGGACGAGTGACACAAGGATAAGTGAGTAAATTAATATTCTTCCAGAAGACCCGGAGGAACCATTCAAGAACGATGGATAACGCCCTACTACAACAATTGATCACGGCACAGCAGACAACCATAGAACTCCTGCAACAACAGCTGAGTCGACGAGAAGAACCTACAGTTAGGCCAAGAGTGGCTGCTCACGCCATCTTACCTCGTCTCTCCAAGGAGGATGATATTGAGGCCTTTCTCATGACCTTGAAAGGACGGCCACCTTGGAAGAGTGGCCGCCCACAGAATGGGCTAGCGCATTAGCTCCTCTTTTGACCGGGGTGGCTCAGGAAGCCTATTTTGACCTGGATTCCCACGAAGCGGCGGACTATGGGCGACTAAAAACCGAGATCCTGTCCCGGTACCAGCTGACTGCCAGAGATAGGGCTGTAAAGTTCCATCAATGGACCTATACAGCTGATCAACCCGTCCGTGCTCAGATCTTCGCCTTAATACGACTGACGAAACAGTGGCTAGAACCTGGAAAGGGAGTAGGACATGTGATAGAGACTCTCGTAGTGGACAAGATATTGAGAGAATTACCCAGTGACTTAAAAAGGGTTGTGGGGCAAGCCAACCCGTTGTCAGCCGATCACATAGCCCAGGCGGTGGAAACATATCGGTCTACAGGGAGTTGTTAAAAAGTGACAAGGAGGAACGGAAGGAGTCTTCCAATCCCGTACCACGACTCACCCCGGCGCGCCCGCCACCGAAACGTCCAAGCCCCCGGAGGTGGAGAAGTCAGCCACCACACAGCCGGGTCGGTGTTATAAGTGTCAGTCTCCCAACCATTATGCCCCCACAATGTCCTAGCAAGGATGAGCCCATGGTCACGGAGTCGTCACTGCCTACCCCCACACATCCCGTTTTGAGGGGGCAGGATCAACACTGTTGGTTAGCAGAGATAGCCCCAGCCTCAGAGATTCCGGTGCGAGTTGAAGGACAAGATGTGGTAGCTATTCTCGACTCGGGAAGTATGGTTACGTTAGTAGAGGAGCGGATGGTGACCTCCGCCACACTGCTACCAGACAAAGTAGCCGTATCCTGTATCCATGGAGACACCCACTATTACCCCACTGTGAATCTGCCTATTCTCACTCCAAAAGGAAGGTGTACAGTCAGGGCAGGGAAAGTGCCCCAGCTGAAGGTGCCATTATTGATCGGGAGAGACTGTCCCCTATATAAGGAGCTTCGGCAGATGACGTTATGCACGGGAAGAAGGGGGACAGGAAAGAAGAGAATCTCCAAGCCCGAGGTAGTAGTACTACAAGGAGACGTAGCCGCGTCCTCGTCCTCTACAGCAGAGGAAGAAATAGCGACCCAACGTTTACGACAGATATTCCAGGAAACCACCGACGAAGACACCTGTGAAGGGCTATACCCAACGCAGGAAGGAAGGAGCAACCAGGCACTAAGGGATATATTTGAAGCTCCATCCGAGGAGGGAACCTGGAAGGGATTCTCCTCGGTCTCCCTGATGGGGATGTGGAACAACCTCCACATCCCTCTACTGAGGTTGACCTGCCCCAGGAATTAAAGGGACAGTTCGGCACCTCGCAGCATAGAGACCCAGACCTAAGGGAGGCCATGAGGAAGGTGAAGGTGATCGACGGAAGGAACGTCGACGGATCAGGTGAGCCCCCTCTTCCCTTACTATGCAATCAGGCGGGGTCTCTTATACTGGGTCGTACGACGAAGGGGGAAAACCAGGAATTACTAATGGTGCCTAGACCATACAGGGATACAGTTCTACAGTTAGCCCATTCCCACGTCCTAGGAGGACACCTGGCACGAGACAAGACGATTGACAGAATCATGCAGAGATTCTATTGGCCCCGTGTCACCCGAGATGTGGCCAGGTATTGTAAGACGTGTGATCAATGTCAACGTACAGCCCCACGGCCACACCTACGTAACCCTTTGATTCCTCTCCCCATCATAGAGACTCCTTTGAACGCATAGCTATGGACCTCGTAGGACCCCTCCCAAAATCCGCCAGAGGACACGAGTACATCCTAGTGGTTATAGATTATGCTACCAAGTTCCCGGAGGCCATACCCCTACGTAACATGTCGTCAAAGGGAATTGCCAAGGAGTTATTCCTGATGTTCTCTCGTGTGGGCCTTCCCAAGACTATCTTAACCGATCAAGGAACCCGTTCATGTCCCGGTTGATGAAGGACTTGTGTCGGTTATATCAGGTTCAACAGATACGTACAAGCATATTCCACCCTCAAACAGATGGGTTGTGTGAACGCTTGAACAAAACAATTAAAAGCATGTTGAGAAGAGTGGTGTCCCGAGACGGGAAAAACTGGGACATGCTTCTCCCACACTTAATGTTTGCCCTGAGAAGTACCCCAGGCATCCACTGGATTCTCTCCGTTTGAATTGCTCTATGGCAGACCCTGTCGAGGAATCCTCGACTTAGCCAGGAGACCTGGGAGACCCAACCATGCCCCTTTCGATCTACAATAGAACACGTTACCTTGATGAGAGACCGCCTGTCAGCAGTGTGGCCCATAGTCAAGGAGCATATGGAGAAGGCCCAAAGGACCCAAGGTCGGGCCTATGATAAATCTGCGACCCCCCCGTGAGTTCACCGTGGGAGAGAAAGTGATGGTGCTTGTGCCCACGGCCGAACATCGCTTGCTGGCGCAGTGGAGGGGCCCTACGAGGTAATGAAAAGGGTCTCACCGGTCAATTACCTCATCAAGCAACCTGACAGGAGGAAGAAGGTCAACTCTATCACATAAACCTGCTGAAGACGTACCATGGACGAGAGGAGGAGGTGGCTTTGATGGCCCTGGAGGGCAAAGAAAAAGAGGCTCTACCACAGGTGCGCCGTGGCCAAACTCTCCTACCGGAGCAGTCAAGACAGCTAGACAAGCTGATTATGAACTTTGGTCGAATATTCTCTCCATTCCCAGGACAAACAGATGTCCTGTTCCACCATATCCACACTGAACCCGGCAAGAAAGTGCATATCCGCCCTTACAGGATTCCTGAGGCTCGCCGAGTCATCGCTAAGAAAGAGGTGAGGGAGATGTTGAGGATGGGCGTGATCGAGCCCTCGACGAGCGAGTGGTCCAGTCCCATAGTCCTGGTCCCCAAAGCCGATGGTAGTATGAGACTCTGCAACGACTTTAGGGGCGTGAATGCCATCTCTACATTCGATGCGTACCCCATGCCCCGCGTGGATGAACTCTGGAGCGCTTAGGAAAGGCCAAGTTCATCACTACCCTGGATTTGACGAAGGGATATTGGCAAGTGCCGGTGGCTCCGGAGGATCGCCCAAAGACTGCCTTCGCCACCCCAGAGGGCTTTTCCAGTATGTGAGGATGCCCTTCGGACTGCACGGAGCTGCTGCAACCTTCCAACGCCTCATGGATGCCATTCTACGGCCCCATCAAGAGTATGCAGCGGCGTACATAGACGATGTGGTCATCCACAGCGAGGACTGGGATAGTCACCTCCTGCGATTACGGGCGGTGCTCTTGAGTTTGGAAGCCACAGGGTTGACAGCCAATCCAAATAAATGCTGCCTGGGCCTGTCCGAAGCGGAATACCTGGGGTATACCGTGGGGAATGGGAAAATACGCCCGCAGGCAGAGAAGACCAGGGCAATTCGTGACTGGCCTCGACCCCGGACCAAGCGAGACGTTCGGGCCTTCTTAGGGATAACAGGATATTATCGCCGTTTTATCCCGGGATATGCAACCATTGCCAACCCCCTCACAAACCTCATCAGGAAAAACCTGCCAAACCAGGTAGAGTGGAAAGACGAGACGGAAGAGGCCTTTCAATTGTTAAAAGATGGCCTGTGTTCCGATCCCGTTCTACAGGCTCCGGACTTCTCACAAGAGTTCATTGTGCAGGTCGACGCCTCGGATACAGGGCTCGGGGCCGTACTAGCTCAGGGTGAAGGTGAAGCAGAGAAGCCGATTCTCTTCATTAGTAGGAAACTCAGCGATCGGGAACAGAGGTATGCGACCGTAGAAAGAGGCCTTAGCCATCAAGTGGGCCTCGATTATCTCCGGTACTACCTACTGGGTCGGAGGTTTGCATTAGTTACTGACCATGCGCCCCTCACGTGGATGGCTGGTAAGAGAAACAATAACAACAGAATAGCCAGATGGTTTTTGTCTTTACAACCGTTCTCTTTCCATGTCATCCACAGGGCCGGATCGAGGAACGGGAATGCAGACGCTGTCCCGACGCGACCAAGACGGTGCGTCTGGCGCCCGATCCTCCGGTTCGGTCCTGGGGGAAGGTATGTGGAAGGACCACTAGAGGGCAGGCTGGGCTCATGGATAGTAGCCCAACAAAGCATGGGAGACAAGGTAACCAGAGTCAATTAAGCACAGCTGACGGTACTAATGAGATACTCTCCTTCCCTATAAAAGAGAATGGAACCAGCAGAGAGGGGAGAACTATCTCTGGAAGATGGCCACCGAGAGAGAGAAGCTGTGCTGAAAGAACCATCGAAGATGGTGACAAACCCGTGATTTATGTTTGTTGTAGTTTAAAGATTATCCTATTGTGTTCTTGTTTCATCTGGAGAAGAAGATGTGTTTTTTCCTTGGAAGATTTTTCATTGATTATGTTAGAATGTTTTTGGTTGACAAAATACCCTCAATAGAGAACCGTGTTCAATCAGAAAAACCTACTCCTGACTCGTTTATTCCACCTTCCGCTTTAGAGTGACGCCTAATTACTTGGTACGCTCACACTAGACTGGCGAGTATTATCCAGGTTTAAAAAACTGGCTGGCTGTGCAGAAGGTAAAAGGTAAAAGCCGCTAGCAGTGGCTAACAATGACTAAATAGCTTGTAGCTGGTTAGCTGGTTAGCTTCTGGAGGTTCTTGAGTGTGTTCTAAAAATAAAAATAATAGCGATTCCGTATCACATTGGGTGAGGCAGGTTACCGGAAGGTATAAACAAATTAAAAATCGAAAAGAGATTGAAAGTAAATATGGGTCCAGTGAGTGGTTGGGACGCGACGATTCAGACGGTTAGCAGGCCTGTGCTAACAAGCTAACAGTTAGTAGGCCGGGGCTAAACAAGGTAGCAGTTAGCAGGCCGAATTAGCAAGCAAGGAGATAGCAAGGGCTAGAAAGTTAGCCTTTGGGGGACGTCGCGATGGGGTGAGTCTGTTTATGCCTCTTCATGCGGTGACATTGATAGACCGGTCGAGGGTCCGGATATTGTAGCCCAGGAGTATGCTTCGGTGGTAGCACAGGAGCTCTGGCCGGGCTAGCTTCAAGCTAAGTGGATGGAAACGCTAGCCAGGAGTAATCATCCGGGGTTGCGGTTAGCTAGTTAGCTAGTTGTGAAGATCCAGCTGAAAATGTTCCGTTTGCGGTGGGAATCCGGTGGGAATCCGGGGTTAAAAAATAATAGGTCCGTTATGCTCTGGTTAGAGTCGCGTTGTTCGAACTGGCGAGAGCTTTCCGAGCTAAAGGTTCGCTGATGACCGGTTAGCTGAAGAACGCTAGCAATGGTTTGCTGACTGATAGCTGGTAGTTAGCTGGCTAGCTTCAGTTGAGGGGTTCGGATCCGAAGTAAATATAAATACTTTAGAAAAAAAGCAGATCCACGCTACTTTGGGTGAGGCGGGTTGCAGGAGAGTATTTAGATGTTGAGGTTTAGCAAAATGTTTTACAAGATATACGAAGAAAATATGTAAAAAACAATATATACAAGAGACACGACACGACAAGACGTCCTGACTGCTACGCCATCTTGGTTAGCCAAGTTCTTCTTTGCGAATTGATGAGCTAACTTAGATGTTAACGTTGTTAGCTATGTTGGCTATAATGTTGCTACGCGTTAGCTAGCTAATGTTGTTACCTAACTTACCGGTCACGCAGTCCCTCTACCACCATCTCTCTTATCAGGGACAACACCTTCTCCTCCAGCTGGTCCACATGAATGGTCTCTCAGCTCCCTTCTTCTTAGCAGCCGACTTAATGTCAGACCAGCAGCATCACTGTCCCTTGCCATACCCCAACGGCAGAGGCAGACTCGGCCACTCTTGCCCATCCTCTCTTTTTGGTCTCGGTCGACAGTGACCCCGCAGTCTTTGAGTGTCCCCAACAGCAACCTTTTCCAGTCTGCTATTTCCTCCATCATCACTTGTTTTCTGAAGTTTCTATTGCGCTTTCCTTGGTTATGCATTTTGTTTTTATATAAGTCTGATGGCTATATTGTGTGAAAAAAATCAAGTTTATTTTTCTACGTGAAGTGTTTGTGGGCCAAAAAAGAATTATCTTGAGACATGAAGGAGATAAATAAATGAAATTAAATGGAAATCTCAGCATTTTATTATAGTGGGCCAAATCCTATCATCCCTGTCAAATAGGCTTATTTATTGGTTTCAAGCACGTCACTAATGTCAATGCCACAAAATAAGATATTTACAAAGTTCTTAGGAAAGATATTTACGAAGTTCCTAAGAAAACAATGAATTCCCTAAGAACATTTTGAGGAATTACACTTCCATCTCCACCCGCTACTCCACCTCTGGTCCACCCGCTACGCCATCATTGACTTGAATGGGGCTGCAAGTTCTATTCATACAATTTCTATGGCAGCTCATGCAGTCAGGACCATCATCCAAAATTCCATGACCGTCACAGCTCTAGCATGCGTGTGTGTGTGTGCGTGTATGTGACGACGGTTGGCCCTATCTATTTGAGGCAGTTTTTCCAGAATGATCCAAAACATTGAGTCCCACTGCCATTGGCCTCTGTCTGTCTGCCTGGGCACCAGTCACACCAGTAACTGTTCTGATGTAGTGTGGTCTGATGTTGTGACTACTAGGAAAGAAAAAACTTGGAAGGGTGACCTGACCACACACACACTCTCTCTCTGACTGCCGTCTGCAATGTTCACTTCTATCCTTCTTTCTTTATTTCTGCTGAGGTTGCCACAGTGAACAAAGAGCATCTCTCTCTTTCTCTCTCTACCTCTCACCCTTCTCCGTTCCTTTGCTGTCGTTCAGTGAACAAAGAGCTATGTTTCCAGGTCAGCTCAAAGCTAGGATGATGAGTTAATCCCAGGTGGCATTTATCTTCAGGATTCTCTTACCTCGTCTCCTAAACACCTGCCTGTTCCACCAATAAACAGGGGAATCCTATTGTTCTGTTGTAGAAAGGTTCTGCGATCAGAACTCAGGAAAGTTGAGAAGGAAAAATAACCTTTGAACTAATCCAGCATGAACCAAAGCAAACAATGAATCACTCCGTATCTCCCGGCCTGGGTGGTTTACACCGCGGCTAGGCTGCTAGCTCTAGAATGGTTAGCTTAGCCAGTTAGCCATAACAAACGTAGCTTGTTTACTGATACGGTGTGGGGATTAGCACGCCACACACACAGTTAATGGACTCCATATTGGCCCTGTAATAAGATACACAGCAGTCTTACTGAGTAGCTCACACAGAGTAGCTTAGGACCCTACAGGATCATTGACTAGCACTGAATCCTTTTAAAACTTCTGTCTGACTGACAATTCTCAGTCTGTCGGTCTCGTTTGATGTCTGTCCGATTGGCTTCATACTAGTATGTATCAGCTCTCAGGTATCAGTCTCTCAGCACACTTCAAATAAAATACAAGTGTATTTGTCAGGTACACAGATTTACAGGTGTTATAGTGCGTGCAGTGAAATGCTCATGTTACAACAGTGCATTAGTCAGTTGCATAACTGAATGGCTTCAACTGAAATGTGTCTTCCGCATTTAACCCCTCTGAATCAGAGAGGTGCAGGGGGGCATTTAACCCTTCTGAATCAGAGAGGTGCAGGGGGGCATTTAACCCTTCTGAATCAGAGAGGTGCGGGGGGGCATTTAACCCTTCTGAATCAGAGAGGTGCGGGGGGGCATTTAACCCTTCTGAATCAGAGAGGTGCGGGGGGGGCATTTAACCCTTCTGAATCAGAGAGGTGCGGGGGGGCATTTAACCCTTCTGAATCAGAGAGGTGCAGGGGGGCATTTAACCCTTCTGAATCAGAGAGGTGCAGGGGGGCATTTAACCCTTCTGAATCAGAGAGGTGCGGGGGGGCATTTAACCCCTCTGAATCAGAGAGGTGCGGGGGGGCATTTAACCCTTCTGAATCAGAGAGGTGCGGGGGAATTTAACCCTTCTGAATCAGAGAGGTGCGGGGGCATTTAACCCTTCTGAATCAGAGAGGTGCGGGGGGCATTTAACCCTTCTGAATCAGAGAGGTGCGGGGGGGCATTTAACCCTTCTGAATCAGAGAGGTGCAGGGGGCATTTAACCCTTCTGAATCAGAGAGGTGCGGGGGCATTTAACCCCTCTGAATCAGAGAGGTGCGGGGGGCTGCCTTAATCGACATCGATGTCTTCGGCGCCCGGGGAACAGTGGGTTAATTGCCTTGCTCAGGGGGCCAGAACAACAGATTTTTACCTTGTCTGCTCGGGGATTCGATCCAGCAGCCTTTCGGTTATTGCCCCAATGTACAATACAAATACACAAACTAAATGCTACATTTACATGAAGTGCATTTGTGGTGTTTGCTTTAGCTCTTTAAAGGTATTTTTAGTGGTAGTGGAAGAAGTTCAAAACGTTTAACTTGACTAGTTAAAAGCAAAGCAGTTACAGCAGTTGTAGTTAGCCTGGCCTGAGGCTAGCCTGGCCTGAGCCGCCACCACGGATAGATGCCCACCCGGCCCCTCCTCTATAGGTTCAGGTTTTGCGGGGGTACTGTCACGCCCTGACCTTATAGAACCTTTTTATGTCTCTATTTGGTTTGGTCAGGGTGTGATTTGGGTGAGCATTCTATGTTCTGTTTTCTATGTTTTTGTATTTCTATGTTTTGGCCGGGTATGGTTCTCGATCAGGGACAGCTGTCTATCGTAGTCTCTGATTGGGAACCATACTTAGGTAGCTTTATCCCACAGGGTTTTTGTGGGTATTTGTTTTCTGTATAGTTTAGTTTCCTTACAGAACTGTTAGTTTTGTTCAAGTGTTCATTTACAGCAAGAGGAGAGTGACATCAGTAGTGTTCTGATTTAATAAAATATCATGAACATGTACCACGCTGCGCTTTGGTCCAGTCATTTACAGCAAGAGGAGAGTGACATCAGTAGGATGAAAATGAAATCAAACTTTATTTGTCACGTGTGTCGAATACAACAAGTGTAGACCTTACCGTGAAATGCTTACTGACAAGCCCTTAACCAACAGTGCAGTTCAAGAACAGTTCAGAAAATATTTACCAAATAAGCTAAAGTAAAACATTGAAAATAATAAAAAGTAACACAATAACATATGCAATTTAGCAGACGCTTTTATCCAAAGCGACTTACAGTCATGTGTGCATACATTCTACGTATGGGTGGTCCCGGGAATCGAACCCACTACCCGGGCGTTACAAGCGCCATGCTCTACCAACTGAGCTACAGAAGGACCACTAATATACAGAAGGACAATAATATAACCATAATGAGGCTATATACAGAGGATACCGAGTCAGTGTGTGGGGATACAGGTTAGTTGAGGTAATCTGTACATGTAGGTAGTAGTAGTGACTATGCATAGATAATAAACAGCGAGTAACAGCAGTGTACAAAACTAATGGAAGGGGGTCCATGTAATTGTCTAGTGGCCATTTGATTAATTGTTCAGCAGTCTTATGGCTTGGAGGTAGAAGCTGTTAAGGAGCCTTTTGGTCCAAGACTTGGCGCTCCGATACCGCTTCTTGCCACGTGGTAGCAGAGAAAACAGTCTATGACTAGGGTGACTGAAGTCTCTGACAATTTTATGGGCTTTCCTCTGACACCGCCTATTATATAGGTCCTGGATGGCAAGAAGTTTGGCCCCAATGATGTACTGGGCCATACGCACTACACTCTGTAGCGCCTCATGGTCATATGCCGAGCAGTTGCCATACCAGGCGGTGATGCAACCAATCAGGATGCTCTCGGTGGTGCAGCTGAAGAACTTTTTGAGGATCTGGGGACCCAAGCCAAAACATTTCAGTCTCCTGAGGGGGAAAAGGTTTTGTTGTGCCCTCTTCAAGACTGTGTTGGTGTGTTTGGGCCATGATATTTTGTTGGAGATGTCGACACCAAGGAACTTGAAACTCTCACTCTCCCACTGCAGCCCCATTGATGTTAATGGGGGCCTGTTCGGCCTTTTCCTGTTGTCCACGATCAGCTCCTTTGTAAAATACACACATTAGAATTTGTATAATACCGGACGGTACAATTTATAGTCCAATATGTAAATGTGTATTAGGGATTGGGGGCAGTGTATAAAGTGAGCAGTATAATATGAGTCTGGTAGCAGAAGTTGTGGTGTGTGTGTGTGTGTGTGTGTGTGTAGCATGAATGTGCATTCAGAAAGTATTCAGACCCCTTCACTTTTTCCACATTTTGTTACTTTACAGCCTTATTTTGAAATTGATTAAATTATATACATTTTTCTTATCAATCTACACATAATACCCTATAATCACAAAACGAAACAGGTTTTTAAATCATTTTGCAAATATTTACAAATTATTTGTAAGTATTCAGACCCTTTGCTCTGAAACTCAAAATAGAGCTCAGATTCATCCTGTTTCCATTGATCATCCTTGAGATGTTTCTACAACTTGATTGGAATTAATTCAATTGATTGGACATTATGTGGAAAGGCACACATCTGTCTATATAAGGTCCCCCAGTGGACAGTGCATGTCAGAGCAAAAACCAAGCCATGAGGTCGAAGGAATTGTCCATAGAGCTCCGAGACAGGATTGTGTGGAGGCACATATCTGGAGAATGGTACCAAAAAATTTCTGCAGCATTGAAGGTCCCCAAGAACACAGTGGCCTCCATCATTCTTAAATGCAAGAAGTTTGGAACCACCAAGACTCTTTCTAGAGCTGTCCACACGGCTAAACTGAGCAATTGGGGGAGAAGGGCCTTGGTCAGGGAGGTGACCAAGAACCCAACGGCCAATCTGATAGAGCTCCAGAGTTCCTCAGTGGAGATGGAAGAACCTTCCAGAAGGAAAACCATGCATGCAGCACTCCACCAATCAGGCCTTTCTGGTAGAGTGGCCAGACGGAAGCCACTCCTCAGTAAAAGGTACATTACTGCCTGCTTGAAGTTTGCCAAAAGGTACCTAAAGGACTCTCAGACCAAGAGAAACAAGATTCTCTGGTCTGATGAAACCAAGATTGAACTCTTTGGCCTGAATGCAGGCACCGCTTATATCTCGCCAATACCATCCGTATAGTGAAGCAAGGCAGGGAATTGATTGGGAGTCTCATAGTGCGGGGCACAATTGTCCCAGCTTCGTCCTGGTTTGGCCGTGGTAGGCCGTCTTTGTAAATAAGAATATGTTCTTAAATGACTTGCCTAGTTAAATAAATAAAAAAATAAAAAAATGGAGGTGGCAGCATCATGCTGTGGGGATGTTTCCAGAGCTCTCAGGACATCTTACAGATTACTGCACCTGTACAGCCCAACTATAATTTAGCCCAAACAACTACCTCTTTCCCAACTGTATTTTATTTATTTATTTATTTTGCTCCTTTGCACCCCATTATTTTTATTTCTACTTTGCACATTCTTCCATTGCAAAACTACCATTCCAGTGTTTTACTTGCTATATTGTATTTACTTTGCCACCATGGCCTTTTTTGCCTTTACCTCCCTTCTCACCTAATTTGCTCACATTGTATATAGACTTGTTTATACTGTATTATTGACTGTATGTTTGTTTTACTCCATGTGTAACTCGTTGTATCTGTCGAACTGCTTTGCTTTATCTTGGCCAGGTCGCAATTGTAAATGAGAACTTGTTCTCAACTTGCCTACCTGGTTAAATAAAGGTGAAATAAAATAAAATAAAAACATCAGACTGGGGAAAGGGTTCATCTTCCAACAGGAAGGGAAAGTCTCTGCATGTCCTTGAGTGAACCAGCCAGAGCTCAGACTTGAAGACTTGAACCCGATCGAACACCTCTGAGAGACATGAAAATAGCTGTGCAGCGACGCTCCCCATCCAACTGGACAGAGCTTGAGAGGATCTGCAGAGAGAAGAATGGGAGAAACCCCAAAATATAGGTGTGCCAAGCTTGTAGCGTCACACCCAAGACCTGGAATGCATTTAAATTAATCAACCAGCTTCATAAGGTAGTAGTAGTTTCAATTAACAGATGTGCCTTGTTAAAAGTTATTTTGTGGAATTTCTTTCCTTCTTAATGCATTTGAGACAATCAGTTGTGTTGTGACAAGGTAGGGGTGGTATACAGAAGATAGCCCCTATTTGTAAAAGACCAAGTCCATATTATCCAATCAAATGTATTTTATATTGCCCTTTGTACATCAGCTGATATCTCAAAGTGTTGTACAGAAACCCAGCTGAAAACCCCAAACAGCAAGCAATGCAGGTGTAGAAGCACGGTGGCTAAAAAACTCCCTAGAAAGGCCAAAAACCTAGGAAGAAACCTAGAGAGGTACCAGGCTATAAGAGGGGTGGCCAGTCCTCTTCTGGCTGTGCCGGGTGGAGATTATAACAGAACATGGCCAAGATGTTCAAATGTTCTTAAATGACCAGCATGGTCCAATAATAAGGCAGAACAGTTGAAACTGGAGCAGCAGCTCAGCCAGGTGGACTGGGGACAGCAAGGAGTCATCGTGTCAGGTAGTCCTGAGGCATGGTCCTAGGACTCAGGTCCTCCGAGAGAGAGAAAGAGAGAAAGAGAATTAGAGAGAGCATACTTAAACTCACACAGGACACTGTATAGGACAGGAGAAGTACTCCAGATATAAATAAACTGACCCTAGCCCCCGACACATAAACTACTGCAGCATAAATACTGGAGGCTGAGACAGGAGGGGTCAGGAGACACTGTGGCCCCATCCGAGGACACCCCGGACAGGGCCAAACAGGAAGGATATAACCCCACCCACTTTGCCAAAGCACAGCCCCCACACCACTAGAGGGATATCTCATGTCAAGAACAGCTCAAATAAGCAAAGACAAACGACAGTCCATAATTTCATTTAAGACATGAAGGTCAGTCAATGCGGAAAATTTCAAGAACTTTGAAAGTTTCTTCAAGTGCAGTCGCAAAAACCATCAAGCGATATGATGAAACTGGCTCTCGTGAGGACCGCCACAGGAAAGAAAGGAAGACCGAGAGTTACCTCTGCTTCAGAGGAGTTAACTGCACCTCAGAATGCAGCCCAAATAAATGCTTCACAGAGTTCAAGTAACAGACACATCTCAACATCAACTGTTCAGAGGAGACAGCGTGAACTGCGTCTTCATGGTCGATTTTCTGCAAAAAACACTACTGAAGAACACTAATAATAAGAAGAAACTTTATTGGGCTTAGAAACACAAGCAATGGACATTAGACTGGTGGGAATCTGTCCTTTGGTCTGATCAGTCCAAATTTGAGATTTCTGATTCCGACCTCCACGGCTTTGTGAGACGTAGAGTAGGTGAACACTTAACCAGTATGGCTACCATAGCATTCTGCAGCGATACGCCTTCCCATCTGGTTTGAGCTTAGTGGGACTATCATTTGTGACCGACCGGCTCAAATCGGTGTCATGTAGCAATATTTTAATTTTTATTTTATTTTAATTTTTTTAAAGACTCACATCTTCCAAATGGAATATCATACACTACAGTTGAGGAACAATGGGAAAGTAAATTTGCTTTGAAAGTTGATAAACTCATAAACTCACTTTTTATAAAATGGCCTTTGAATGTTTTGGTACTACTATTGGAGAGCCCTTCTTTGTTGACACCCATTCGGCATCGTTCACACCATCTTAAGCTGCCCCACCAATCTCTTTAAAGGCAATCTGCCAGACAGCAAAAGACTGCTACCAGGTGAGAGGATTCTTGCTGGCTAATAGTCTTGTACAGTTTTCTGAGTGCCGCCCCTGGTGTTTGCTTGTGGCGGTATGTACACAGCTGTGATAATACCACAAGTGAATCCCTTTGCGTATAGTGGGGTTGGCATTTTAGCATCAGAAACTCAAGGTCGATGAACAAGAGCTCGCAATGTTGAAGTCTGGGAGTTGATGATGTCACAATGACGTTAGAATGTTGAAGAAATCCCATGAAAGTTTAGTAGTTTAAAAAGTCTAAAATATATCAAAAGTTGTATACAAGTGCACTGGTCCTGTCAATGGCGGTGTAAGAGGAGTAGCATTCCAAATAATAAGAATAAGAAGTATTACAAATATTTCAGAGGGACTCTTGCTTCGCAAGCCCCACTAATAATCCCAGAGACCACCCTTACCCTTCTCAGACCACCCTTACCCTCTTACTCCCCGTTGAGAGCTCTAATTCCCTTGTTTGTTTGGTGATAATTTAAGGAAGCCTAAACATGAGGTGAACTGTGGCCAGTTGAAGACGAGAGACTGTCAGACAGACACCTCCAGAGGACAGGTGTTGACAGAACTCTCGTCAGCCTCACCCTCTCTCTCCCCCTCTCTTTCCCCTCTTTTCCCCCTCTCGCCCACCTCCCAGCCACCCTACTCACCTTCCCACCTGCCTTTCCTCCTCTCGCCTCTCACCAGCCTCCCTCCCTCCCTCCCTCCCCCACCCACCCTCTTACCCACCTGTCCCTCCCTCTTCCTCCTCTCAACCGCCTCACTCTCTCTCCTCCTCTAATGAACTTGGAGGTAAGCCTCCACGCTCTCCTCGCTCACCCCCCCAGGGGCATCTTCACTCAGCACCACACCTGTGTTTGTGTTGCCGAGCAGGTTGCCACGGTAACTACAAATCTGGATGACTGAGGTGATGCTTTTCGAGGTGCTAATGAACTCGGAGGTAAGGAAATCTCCCCTCGATCTTCTCTGAGCCTTGGCGTGGCGCAGGCAGATTTTTGTATTATTGGCCAGATAGAATTAGACGTTTTGTCTCTGGGTCAAACACACTGTCTGTCTAATACTCTCTCCGTTCTGTTCTGTCGTGGGTTCAGTCATGCAGAAACATGCCACATCTCTCTTTCTTTTCTTCTCTCCTTTCACTGTCTCAATCTCAGTCTCTGTCACTCTCTGTATCTCTCTCTACCCCTGTTCTCTCCCTCCTTACCCTCCCAATCTTTCTTCTTTTCTCTCTCCCTTTTCACTGTCTCAATCTCAGTCTCTGTCTCTGTCGCCCTCTGTATCTCTCTCTCTACCCCCTGTTCTCTCCCTCCTTACCCTCCCAATCTTTCTTCTTTCTCTCTCTCCCTTTCACTGTCTCAATCTCAGTCTCTGTCTCTGTCGCTCTCTGTATCTCTCTCTCTACCCCCTGTTCTCTCCCTCCTTACCCTCCCAATCTTCTTCTTTTCTCTCTCTCCCCTTTCACTGTCTCAATCTCAGTCTCCGTCTCTGTCGCTCTCTGTATCTCTCTCTCTACCCCCTGTTCTCTCCCTCCTTACCCTCCCAATCTTCTTCACACCTCCACAGATCCACTCTCACTCGATCTCATTGCATCACACCTGAGAAGATTTAGAGAGCAGCTAACTCCCTCTCTTTCTCTCTCTCTGTCTCCAGTATCCCCCTTTCTTTCTTTTCTTTCTCTTCACATCCTCGCTGTCTCTCTCCCTCTCCTCCCTTCACTCCCTCCCACCCTTCCTTCCCTCCAGTTGAGTCAGCCCTGAGTGAGAGGTTGATTCTCTCAGGTGTGAACAGACATTCTCTTGGCGGAGAGAGAGAAAGAGAGGATAAATTACCTTGGATGAAATACAATTCTTTTCTCAATTTGAAACTCTGGATCTGTCAGGATCTAAGTTGTACAATGATGGCTGACAGTTCCTTGGCCCGGCCGCGAGTGTGTGTGCATGTACGTGTGTGCGTGTGTCCAAGTACCCAATGTTCAGATATATCAGCCACACTGCACTCCAAGTTCCTATTAGTCAGCTACTCCAGTCATAAGTCACTATTGATGACAAGAGTGATAGAGGCCACTGAAAGGTTTATGAAGAAACCTTACATAGAAATCCAGCTAATTTATTCCCTGTATTAGCTGTGTATGTACTCATACTGAGGTTAGTTAGGGGTAAATAAGGGTCGGTTCAAATCCCTACCTGTGCGGGGGTGGGGGAATAGTAAGACTGGGGGAGGGATTTCACATGGAATCTTCCACTAAGCCACTCACCTCCTGGGCCCTTGCTCCCTGACATCAATGTTTAATGGGATTTGTGCTCTGAACCCTCTGTTGTTGAAACTTCAATGTTTCCACGACAACTCAGCAGCATTCAATTCAAACTCCAAAGCAGCAGTTACTTTTAAAAATGCTTTTTTCCCTCGTCCGAGTCAATGTCATTTTTTTCACAACATACATGGCTAGTTCAAACAGGTTCAAGGAAAGGTAGCAGTCATGTCAGATAGCTGGAATAGTTGTGATTTTGTTTGCTATTGTAAATGAAAGCATTGTTCAATCCACTCTGAAGAAAAATATCCATGAAACATGTCAAGTATTGGTCCCATGTTTCATTCACTGGGAAAAAACGCTCCAAAAACGTATTTGTCTCGAACTTTTGTGAGCGGTTTTCCTTGCCAAGAGAATCCATCCACCTGACAGGTGTGGTATATCAAGAAGCTGATTAAACCTCATGATCATTACACAGGTGCACCTTGTGCTGGGGACAATAAAAGGCCACTTTAAAATGTGCAGTTTTGTCACACAACACAATGTCACAAGTTTTACGAATGGCGCGCAATTGGCCTGCTGACAGCTCAAAGCTGTTGCCAGAGGATTTAATGTTCATTTCCCTACCATAAGCTGCCTCCGATGTCGTTTTTAGAGAATTTAATGGTCATTTCCCTACCATAAGCTGCCTCCGATGTCGTTTTAGAGAATTTAATGGTCATTTGCCTACCATAAGCTGCCTCCGATGTCGTTTTAGAGAATTTAATGTTCAAATCAAATCAAATAACATTTTATTTGTCACATACACATGGTTAGCAGATGTTAATGCGAGTGTAGCGAAATGCTTGTGCTTCTAGTTCCGACAATGCAGTGATAACCAACAAGTAATCTAACTAACAATTCCAAAACTACTGTCTTATACACACAAGTGTAAGGGGATAAATAATATGTACATAAAGATATATGAATGAGTGATGGTACAGAGCAGCATACAGTAGATGGTATCGAGTACAGTATATACATATGAGATGAGTATGTAGACAAAGTAAACAAAGTGGCATAGTTAAAGTGGCTAGTGATTCATGTATTACATAAGGATGCAGTCGATGATATAGAGTACAGTATATACGTATGCATATGAGATGAATAATGTAGGGTAAGTAACATTATATAAGGTAGCATTGTTTAAAGTGGCTAGTGATATATTTACATCATTACCCATCAATTCCCATTATTAAAGTGGCTGGAGTTGAGTCAGTGTCAGTGTGTTGGCAGCAGCCACTCAATGTTTGTGGTGGATGTTTAACAGTCTGATGGCCTTGAGATAGAAGTTGTTTTTCAGTCTCTCGGAACCCAGCTTTGATGCACCTGTACTGACCTCGCCTTCTGGATGATAGCGGGTGAACAGGCAGTGGCTCGGGTGGTTGATGTCCTTGATGATCTTTATGGCCTTCCTGTAACATCGGGTGGTGTAGGTGTCCTGGAGGGCAGGTAGTTTGCCCCCGGTGATGCGTTGTGCAGACCTCACTACCCTCTGGAGAGCCTTACGGTTGAGGGCGGAGCAGTTGCCGTACCAGGCGGTGATACAGCCCGCCAGGATGCTCTCGATTGTGCATCTGTAGAAGTTTGTGAGTGCTTTAGGTGACAAGCCGAATTTCTTCAGCCTCCTGAGGTTGAAGAGGCGCTGCTGCGCCTTCTTCACGATGCTGTCTGTGTGAGTGGACCAATTCAGTTTGTCTGTGATGTGTATGCCGAGGAACTTAAAACTTGCTACCCTCTCCACTACTGTTCCATCGATGTGGATAGGGGGGTGTTCCCTCTGCTGTTTCCTGAAGTCCACAATCATCTCCTTAGTTTTGTTGACGTTGAGTGTGAGGTTATTTTCCTGACACCACACTCCGAGGGCCCTCACCTCCTCCCTGTAGGCCGTCTCGTCATTGTTGGTAATCAAGCCTACCACTGTTGTGTCGTCCCGCAAACTTGATGATTGAGTTGAGGCGTGCGTGGCCACGCAGTCGTGGGTGAACAGGGAGTACAGGAGAGGGCTCAGAACGCACCCTTGTGGGGCCCCAGTGTTGAGGATCAGCGGGGAGGAGGTGGAGGTGATATGGTCCTTGACTAGTCTCTCAAAGCACTTCATGATGACGGAAGTGAGTGCTACGGGCGGTAGTCGTTTAGCTCAGTTACCTTAGCTTTCTTGGGAACAGGAACAATGGTGGCCCTCTTGAAGCATGTGGGAACAGCAGACTGGTATAGGGATTGATTGAATATGTCCGTAAACACACCGGCCAGCTGGTCTGCGCATGCTCTGAGGGCGCGGCTGGGGATGCCGTCTGGGCCTGCAGCCTTGCGAGGGTTAACACGTTTAAATGTCTTACTCACCTCGGCTGCAGTGAAGGAGAGACCGCATGTTTCGTTGCAGGCCGTGTCAGTGGCACTGTATTGTCCTCAAAGCGGGCAAAAAGTTATTTAGTCTGCCTGGGAGCAAGACATCCTGGTCCGTGACTGGGCTGGATTTCTTCCTGTAGTCCGTGATTGACTGTAGACCCTGCCACATGCCTCTTGTGTCTGAGCCGTTGAATTGAGATTCTACTTTGTCTCTGTTCTGACGCTTAGCTTGTTTGATAGACTTGCGGAGGGAATAGCTGCACTGTTTGTATTCGGTCATGTTACCAGACACCTTGCCCTGATTAAAAGCAGTGGTTCGCGCTTTCAGTTTCACGCGAATGCTGCCATCAATCCATGGTTTCTGGTTAGGGAATGTTTTAATCGTTGCTATGGGAACGACATCTTCAACGCACGTTCTAATGAACTCGCACACCGAATCAGCATATTCGTCAATATTTTCATCTGACGCAATACGAAACATGTCCCAGTCCACGTGGTGGAAGCATTCTTGGAGTGTGGAGTCAGCTTGGTCGGACCAGCGTTGGACAGACCTCAGCGTGGGAGCCTCTTGTTTTAGTTTCTGTCTGTAGGCAGGGATCAAGAAAATGGAGTCGTGGTCAGCTTTTCCAAAAGGGGGCGGGGCAGGACCTTATATGCGTCGCGGAAGTTAGAGTAAAAATGATCCAAGGTTTTTCCACCCCTGGTTGCGCAATCGATATGCTGATAAAATTTAGGAGTCTTGTTTTCAGATTAGCCTTGTTAAAATCCCCAGCTACAATGAATGCAGCCTCCGGATAAATGGTTTCCAGTTTGCAAAGAGTTAAATAAAGTTCGTTCAGAGCCATCGATGTGTCTGCTTGGGGGATATATACGGCTGTGATTATAATCGAAGAGAATTCTCTTGGAAGATAATGCGGTCTACATTTGATTGTGAGGAATTCTAAATCAGGTGAACAGAAGGATTTGAGTTCCTGTATGTTTCTTTCATCACACCATGTCTCATTAGCCATACGGCATACGCCCCCGCCCCTCTTCTTACCAGAAAGTTGTTTGTTTCTGTCGGCGCGATGCGCCTCGGATGGCGTCTCTCCAGTGAGCCATGTTTCCGTGAAGCAAAGAACGTTACAGTCTCTGATGTCCCTCTGGAATGCTACCCTTGCTCGGATTTCATCAACCTTGTTGTCAAGAGACTGGACATTGGCAAGAAGAATGCTAGGGAGTGGTGCACGATGTGCCCGTCTCCGGAGTCTGACCAGAAGACCGCCTCGTTTCCCTCTTTTCTGGAGTTGTTTTTTTGGGGGTCGCTGCATGGGATCCATTCCGTTGTCCTGTTTGTAAGGCAGAACACAGGATCCGCGTCGCGAAAAACATATTCTTGGTCGTACTGATGGTGAGTTGACGCTGATCTTATATTCAGTAGTTCTTCTCGACTGTATGTAATGAAACCTAAGATGACCTGGGGTACTAATGTAAGAAATAACACGTAAAAAAAAAAAACTGCATAGTTTCCTAGGAACGCAAAGCGAGGCGGCCATCTCTGTCGGCGCCGGAAGTATTTCCGTACCATAAGCTGCGTCCGATGTCGTTTTAGAGAATTTAATGTTAATTTCCCTACCATAAGCTGCCTCCCGATGTCGTTTTAGAGAATTTGGCAGTACGTCCAACCGGCCACACTACCGCATACCACGTATATCCACGACCGCCCAGGACCACTTTCTTCACCTGCGGGACCGTCTGAGACCAGCCACACGGACAGCTGGTGGGGGTGGGGTGGTGTGCTGAGGAGTATTTATGTATGTAATAAGAACTTTCGTGGCGGGAAGAAACTGATTCGGATTGGCAGGGCTGCTAGTGGGTGGGTCTATGCTCTCCCAGGCCCACCCATGGCTACTAGTGGGTGGGTCTATGCTCTCCCAGGCCCACCCATGGCTGCTAGTGGGTGGGTCTATGCTCTCCCAGGCCCACCCATGGCTGCTAGTGGGTGGGTCTATGCTCTCCCAGGCCCACCCATGGCTGCTAGTGGGTGGGTCTATGCTCTCCCAGGCCCACCCATGGCTACTAGTGGGTGGGTCTATGCTCTCCCAGGCCCACCCATGGCTGCTAGTGGGTTGTTCTATGCTCTCCCAGGCCCACCCATGGCTGCTAGTGGGTGGGTCTATGCCTCCCAGGCCCACCCATGGCTACTAGTGGGTGGGTCTATGCTCTCCCAGGCCCACCCATGGCTACTAGTGGGTGGGTCTATGCTCTCCCAGGCCCACCCATGGCTACTAGTGGGTGGGTCTATGCTCTCCCAGGCCCACCCATGGCTGCTAGTGGGTGGGTCTATGCTCTCCCAGGCCCACCCATGGCTGCTAGTGGGTGGGTCTATGCTCTCCCAGGCCCACCCATGGCTGCTAGTGGGTGGGTCTATGCTCTCCCAGGCCCACCCATGGCTGCTAGTGGGTGGGTCTATGCTCTCCCAGGCCCACCCATGGCTGCTAGTGGGTGGGTCTATGCTCTCCCAGGCCCACCCATGGCTGCTAGTGGGTGGGTCTATGCTCTCCCAGGCCCACCCATGGCTGCTAGTGGGTGGGTCTATGCACTCCCAGGCCCACCCATGGCTGCACCCCTGCCCAGTCATGTGAAATGAATGAATTTATTGAAATTGTTGCATGTTGCATTTATATTTTTGTTCAGCATAACTGAAGTAGAGACAATGATGTGGGTAAATGTAGTTAATTTGACTATATTATACAACGGGTGGGTGTAATACTGAATGCTGATTGGTTAAAACCGCATTCCAGACAGTGTCTATTCCACAAGTTCCACCGGCTAAATCTATCGTGTTAAAATGCCTATTTATTCAGTTCCATCTGGCTGCGCAATCCATCTCATCAGCCCAGCCAGTCAATTTATAAACTTTATAAAAAAACATCTCACATTTCTTTTAGACTAACATTTAGTTTTCAACAGGAGATATTTGTATAAACCTTGCTGTCTGTCTCTCCGACATTTGCAAAATTGTTTCAATATTCAAATTCGATCTCCAGATGTCCCATAGTAAATTGGGAGTCGGGATGAGAGGCAGGCAGCTTTTCTCAGCCAGTCGAAATCATGAATCAGCATAATTTCTATGGCCATATAATACATGTCAATTGAAAAGAGGTAAAATTAAAGAAGTGCTGCAATGGTGCAGTCTTTCCAGCTTCAGTGTGAAGTGATTGTTGTGTTGTTGCCTAGCTCCTCTAAACAACCGTGTCCTGACGAGTGAGCAAATGTCCTATGCCAGGTGAAATCACGCCTCATTAGCTCATTGTTATGGATGTATCCAAATAAATGTCAGTAGAAAACAGCTTAAACAAACCCTAATGCAGCTACTTCGCTGTTATTCTGGTTGCATTGTTTTTCTTGACTGTATATCAGCCGTAGTTGGCTAGTTTGCAAGCAAGGGATAAGAACGTTGCCAGCTAGTATGGCAATGGAACGTTTCAAATGAACGACTGGATCCATAGATGCAGAACGAAAAGACTGAATGACTGGGTTGCGTCTCTGGCAACCGAACCAATAGAACAAACGACCAGCCGATTTGGGTAGTAATATGAGATTAGTATCGGGATTAAATCATGTAGAAGGATGAAATAGTATGAATACATTCATCAAAATAACGTTTTCAATGTGTTTTTATTTTACATTGGATAAAAGTAGAGCTAGAAAGTGGTATATCATACACTACATTTGAGGAACAATGGAAAAGTAATTGTGCTTTGAAAGTTGATAGACTTGTAATCTCGCTTTTGAGAAAATGGCCTTTGAATGTTTTGGTATACCTACTGGAGACCTCTTCTTTGTCGACACCCATTCAGAATTGTTCACACCCTCTTAAGCTTTAGCCCCACCCATCTCTTTAAGGGTTGATCCAAGCGTTCTGTCCTAACAACAGCAGTCAAGTACCCAAGCTAACTGGCTAACATTGGCTAGCTTGATAGCGACTTCCAGACACAAATGAGAGAACAGCTCACTCTGACCATTTTCCTTGCCCTAATAGAGCTGGTTATGCTGTTTTTATGTTATCTAGAGCATTGGTCACTGCAAGTGTTCTGCTGGCAATAATTTACACTTTTTTTGCCAACATTTATCAACACTGGCCATATTCAACGAGTGTTCGTAAATTCATCAGATATTCTGCTCTCTGGCACACACAGATTAGAGTGCTCTGAAATCGGAGTAGACAGCCACAGCGAATTTACCAGCTACGTCTATCAACAGTTGTCACAGTGACAACATTAACATTCTATTGAAATGGTTCCTTTGCATAGTGAAGTCTTTTCTTAAGACATCTAGCTAGCTAAACACTGAACCATAATTTCAACTCATGATGTTACTACACTGCATGAATCTGCAGATAGCTAACCAACCAGGTTCAATGTTAGCGAGCTAGGCTATAACAACAAAGAAAATGGCTCTGAGATACGAATAATATTACTACACAGATCATACACACATAACGTTAGCTGGCTGACCTAACAACAGCAGTCAAGCACCCAAGCTAACTGGCTAACGGGCTAGTTTGCTAGCTACTTCCAGACACAAATGAGAGAACAGCTCACTCACCATTTTAGTCGCCCTATTGAAATGGATACTTGCGTAGTGGAGTCTTTTGTTAAGACATATAACAAGCTAGCTAAACATTGAACCATAATCCCAACTCATGACGTTACCACCCTGCATGAATCTGCTAAACAATCAGGCTCAATGTTAGGTAGCTAAGATTAGGGTATAACTAGCAAAGCAAACTAGCAAAGCTCTAAGATACAAATAATATTACTACACAGATCATAAATATAATGTTAGCTAGCAATCCAGCCAGCTAACGTTAGCTAGCTAGCTAATAGTTCACTTTAACTTGAAATGAAAATGACTTTCTGACAAAATTAGAAATGTGTAATATCTGAATACCCGTATACATGGACACTTCTCACTCTCTCACAGATGCCATGGCTGCTCTTAGTTTGAATATGTAATCCGGAGACATCTGTTTTCCCCATCTCCATAGCTACCATACTCTAATTCCCCTGATTTCAAAACAGAAAATGGATAGCAACACTTCGGCAGTTCTATCACGCAATATATTTAAAAAATAGCACTGTTAGACAGAAGTGCGCTACATGGCAGACCAATCCGAACTCATCTCTCGGCATGTCCAGCCCACTCATTATCTAGGCCTATCACGGTTAGTGGGAAGGCTGCTGACTTTTTCTGTGGCTAAACCAACTAGGCTCGTAAAGTTTGTTAAGTTTGTTAAGAAGGCACATGAAAGTTCACATGTTCAGAAGGCCTTTCTGCCCCAAAAAAACACATTTTGATTTTTAAAAAATGGTTTACATTCGAATGTTACTACTGAGTAACACGCGACATACGCCTAGTTTCCTGAACGTTGGTAACCCGTTGTATAAAAGTGATAGTGTCCTCGGAGGTGTATGGAAGATATATTGGCACAGTTTGGGCCTAACAACACCCGAGCCAATATATCCTCCAAACACTGGCTTCTTGGGCATGATCACTTAAATAAGCCACTCTGTATCTGAATATGTACTCCAGCTGCAATGACCAGTGTGTGTGAGTAAAGGTAAGCTTACCAACAAACACACTGCTTAGCTTCCTGGACTGAGAGGAAACACACACACACACACACACACACACACACACACACACACACACACACACACACACACACACACACACACACACACACACACACACACACACACACACACACACACACACACACACACACACACACACACACACACACACTGGTAGCGTGAGTCAGACAGCCATTTTGAGGTCTGTCTGTCTGTAAGGCTGGGTAAGGTTCATCCGTCATGGAACGTGACGGCAGACTTCATAACTCATCATCCCTCAGTGTTATGGCTCAGTGGTATTATAGCATCTTTATAATGACAGAGTTACTGCCACCAAGAGACCCTGAATAACCCTGCAGTGCCAACTCAACGCCCTCCCCCTACAACCTCCCCAAACCTGAGAAACCAGAGCCAACACAATGCCTGATCCCTGTCTGACCCTCTCCTTCTCACTCTGAAGCTAACACACAACCACCCCCAGGACTAACCTCCATGCCCCTCTCCTGGCCAAGTGGACTAGATTGGTGTGGGGTAGGGTGGAGTGAGGTAGGGTAGAATGAGATGGGAGGGGTGTCTCGTTTCCCACTGTCGGCAAACATCCTCCCCAAGACTCCCTCTTCCTCCACCTCTCCATTCCCCCATCCATCCCCAGATGTGCCAATGTAGCCCGTGTCTTACATTTACATTTACATTTAAGTCATTTAGCAGACGCTCTTATCCAGAGCGACTTACAAATTGGTGCATACACCTTATGACCACCAGTGGAACAGCCACTTGCATCTAAATCTTGTTGGGGGAGAAGGGGGGTGAGAAGGATTACTTACCCTTACTTACCCTATCCTAGGTATTCCTTGAAGAGGTGGGGTTTCAGGTGTCTCCGGAAGGTGGTGATTGACTCCGCTGTCCTGGCGTCGTGAGGGAGTTTGTTCCACCATTGGGGGCCAGAGCAGCGAACAGTTTTGACTGGGCTGAGCGGGAACTGTACTTCCTCAGTGGTAGGGAGGCGAGCAGGCCAGAGGTGGATGAACGCAGTGCCCTTGTTTGGGTGTAGGGCCTGATCAGAGCCTGGAGGTACTGAGGTGCCGTTCCCCTCACAGCTCCGTAGGCGAGCACCATGGTCTTGTAGCGGATGCGAGCTTCAACTGGAAGCCAGTGGAGAGAGCGGAGGAGCGGGGTGACGTGAGAGAACTTGGGAAGGTTGAACACCAGACGGGCTGCGGCGTTCTGGATGAGTTGTAGGGGTTTAATGGCACAGGCAGGGAGCCCAGCCAACAGCGAGTTGCAGTAATCAAGACGGGAGATGACAAGTGCCTGGATTAGGACCTGCGCCGCTTCCTGTGTGAGGCAGGGTCGTACTCTGCGGATGTTGTAGAGCATGAACCTACAGGAACGGGACACCGCCTTGATGTTAGTTGAGAACGTCAGGGTGTTGTCCAGGATCACGCCAAGGTTCTTAGCGCTCTGGGAGGAGGACACAATGGAGTTGTCAACCGTGATGGCGAGATCATGGAACGGGCAGTCCTTCCCCCGGGAGGAAGAGGAGCTCCGTCTTGCTGAGGTTCAGCTTGAGGTGGTGATCCGTCATCCACACTGATATGTCTGCCAGACATGCAGAGATGCGATTCGCCACCTGGTCATCAGAAGGAGGAAAGGAGAAGATTAATTGTGTGTCGTCTGCATAGCAATGATAGGAGAGACCATGTGAGGTTATGACAGAGCCAAGTGACTTGGTGTATAGCGAGAATAAGAGAGGGCCTAGAACAGAGCCCTGGGGGACACCAGTGGTGAGAGCGTGGTGAGGAGACAGATTCTCGCCACGCCACCTGGTAGGAGCGACCTGTCAGGTAGGACGCAATCCAAGCGTGGGCCGCGCCAGAGATGCCCAACTCGGAGAGGGTGGAGAGGAGGATCTGATGGTTCACAGTATCGAAGGCAGCCGATAGGTCTAGAAGGATGAGAGCAGAGGAGAGAGAGTTAGCTTTAGCAGTGCGGAGCGCCTCCGTGATACAGAGAAGAGCAGTCTCAGTTGAATGACTAGTCTTGAAACCTGACTGATTTGGATCAAGAAGGTCATTCTGAGAGAGATAGCGGTAGAGCTGGCCAAGGACGGCACGCTCAAGAGTTTTGGAGAGAAAAGAGAGAAGGGATACTGGTCTGTAGTTGTTGACATCGGAGGGATCGAGTGTAGGTTTTTTCAGAAGGGGTGCAACTCTCGCTCTCTTGAAGACGGGAGGGACGTAGCCAGCGGTCAGGGATGAGTTGATGAGCGAGGTGAGGTAAGGGAGAAGGTCTCCGGAAATGGTCTGGAGAAGAGAGGGAGGGGATAGGGTCAAGCGGGCAGGTTGTTGGGCGGCCGGCCGTCACAAGACGCGAGATTTCATCTGGAGAGAGAGGGGAGAAAGAGGTCAGAGCATAGGGTAGGGCAGTGTGAGCAGAACCAGCGGTGTCGTTTGACTTAGCAAACGAGGATCGGATGTCATCGACCTTCTTTTCAAAATGGTTGACGAAGTCATCTGCAGAGAGGGAGGAGGGAGGGGGGAGGATTCAGGAGGGAGGAGAAGGTGGCAAAGAGCTTCCTAGGGTTAGAGGCAGATGCTTGGAATTTAGAATGGTAGAAAGTGGCTTTAGCAGCAGAGACAGAGGAGGAAAATGTAGAGAGGAGGGAGTGAAAGGATGCCAGGTCCGCAGGGAGGCGAGTTTTCCTCCATTTCCGCTCGGCTGCCCGGAGCCCTGTTACATATTTCCATTCCCTTCTCTCATCAAAGAAACCAAATGGAATCAGGAAAAAAAGGACAGAAGTGGAGAGAGAGAGACAGACAGACAGACAGACAGACAGACAGACAGACAGACAGACAGACAGACAGACAGACAGACAGACAGACAGACAGACAGACAGACAGACAGACAGACAGACAGACAGACAGACAGACAGACAGACAGACAGACAGACAGACAGACAGACAGACAGACAGACAGACAGACAGACAGACAGACAGACAGACAGACAGACAGACAGACAGACAGACACATGATTGGTCACACAGACTGGAGTAGAGCCAACATGTTCCAGACAGACACAGACAGACAGACAGACAGACAGACAAACAG
>NW_026282276.1:0-11347 GCF_023373465.1 Oncorhynchus keta | reverse complement strand
AGAGAGAGACAGAGAGCGGGGAGCAGACTAGTAGGGAGAGGTTTGTCAGGGTTTGAGGGACCCGCCCTGCTGCTGGACCAGCCGACCCGCCCTGCTGCTGAACCAGCCGACCTCGCCCTGCTGCTGGACCAGCCGACCCGCCCTGCTGCTGGACCAGCCGACCCGCCCTGCTGCTGGACCAGCCGACCCGCCCTGCTGCTGGACCAGCCGACCCGCCCCTGCTGCTGGACCAGCCGACCCGCCCTGCTGCTGGACCAGCCGACCCGCCCTGCTGCTGGACCAGCCGACCCGCCCCTGCTGCTGGACCAGCCGACCCGCCCTGCTGCTGGACCAGCCGACCCGCCCTGCTGCTGGACCAGCCGACCCGCCCTGCTGCTGGACCAGCCGACCCGCCCTGCTGCTGGACCAGCCGACCCGCCCTGCTGCTGGACCAGCCGACCACGCCCTGCTGCTGGACCAGCCGACTCGCCCTGCTGCTGGACCAGCCGACCCGCCCTGCTAAAGGACCAGCCGACCCGCCCTGCTGCTGGACCAGCCGACCCGCCGTTGGCAGTAATAGAGTGATTTTATTGGAGGTGCTGAAGGTGGAATACAGTTAGATATATTGGGTGGAATAAACACTATAGATGTGCATAGACGGCAGTAATGACGAAAGTTGCTCTGTGAAACTCAATATTTTGACATAACGTTTGGCAATCTGGTTAACGGGACCTCTTTCTGAAAGTCAGATGAGATCCTGTCTCAACTGGGAGCCGGAGACGGGGCTGTAGAGTCGGATGGAAATGAAGGTTGGCAGAGCTAGCTATATGATTCCCGAACCAAAGCCTCCAGACACTGGAGGTTTCAGCAATATGACTGGTAGACTTACAGGGGTTGGCTAGCTGTAGGGCTGGCACAGCTGAGGGGAGAGAAGGGGCCTTTAAGGTGTTAAGTGTTGGCAGGGATGTGGGGGGGAATGGGGGGCTGGAAGTGTGAAGTGTTGGCAGCTTGACAGGGCTATGGGGCTGAGAGAGAGAGAAAGGAGAGAGAGAGAGGAGAGAGGCGAGAGAGAGAGAGAGAAAGGAGAAGCGAGAGGATGGAGAGAGAAAGGAGATGAGAGAGAGAAAGGAAGAAGCCAAGGAGAGAGAAAGAAGAGCTAAAGGAGAGAGAGAAAGAAGAGCTAAAGGAGAGAGAGAAAGAAGAGCTAAAGGAGAGCGAAAAAGGAGAGCGAGAGAAGGAGAGAGCTAAAGGAGAGCAGAAAGGAGAGAGCTAAAGGAGAGCGAGAAAGGAGAGAGCTAAAGGAGAGCGAGAAGCAGAGCGAGAAAGGAGAGAGCTAAAGGAGAGCGAGAAAGAGAGCGAGAGCTAAAGGAGAGAGCTAAAGAGAGCGAGAAAGGAGAGAGAGCTAAAGGAGAGAGAGAGAGAGAGAGAGAGAAATGAGAGCTGCGAGAGAGAGAGAGAGAGAGAGAGAGAAAGGAGAGCTGCGAGAGAGAGAGAGAGAGAGAGAGAGAGAGAGAAAGGAGAGCTGAGAGAGAGAGAGAGAGAGAGAGAGAGAAAGGAGAGCTGCGAGAGAGAGAGAGAGAAGAGGAGAGCTGAGAGAGAGAGAGAAAGGAGAGCGAGAGAGAGAGAGAGAGAGAAAGGAGAAGCGAGAAAGGAGAGAGCTAAAGGAGAGCGAGAAAGGAGAGCTGCGAGAGAGAGAGAGAGAGAGCGAGAAAGGAGAGCTACGAAGAGAGAGAGAGAGAGCGAGAAAGGAGAGCTAGCGAGAGAGAGAGCGAGAAAGAGAGAGCTGCGAGAGAGAGAGAGAGAGAGAAAGGAGAGCTGCAGAGAGAGAGAGAGAGAAGGAGAGCTGAGAGAGAGAGAGAGAAAGGAGAGCTGAGAGAGAGAGAGAGAGAGAGAAGGAGAGCTGAGAGAGAGAGAGAGAGAGAGAAGCGCAGAGCTGCGAGAGAGAGAGAGAGAGAGAAAGGAGAGCTGCGAGAGAGAGAGAGAGAAAGGAGAGCTGCGAGAGAGAGAGAGAGAGAGAGGAGAGAGAAAGGAGAGCTGCGAGAGAGAGAGAGCAGAGAGGAGAGCTGCGAGAAAGGAGAGCTGCGAGAAAGGAGAGCTGCGAGAAAGGAGAGCTGCGAGAAGAGGAGAGCTGCGAGAAAGGAGAGCTGCGAGAAAGGAGAGCGAGAAAGAGAGCGAGAAAGGAGAGCGAGAGAGAAAGCAGAGCGAGAGAGAAAGCAGAGCGAGAGAGAAAGCAGAGCGAGAGCGAGAAAGCAGAGCGAGAGCGAGAAAGCAGAGCGAGAGCGAGAAAGCAGAGCGAGAGCGAGAAAGCAGAGCGAAGCGAGAAAGCAGAGCGAGAGAGAGAAAGCAGAGCAGAGAGCAGAAAGCAGAGCGAGAGAGAGAAGAGAGCGAGAGAGAGAAGCAGAGCGAGAGAGAGAAAGCAGAGCGAAGAGAGAGAAAGCAGAGCGAGAGAGAGAAAGCAGAGCGAGAGAGAGAAAGCAGAGCGAGAGAGAGAAAGCAGAGCGAGAGAGAGAAAGCAGAGCGAGAGAGAGAAAGTAGAGCGAGAGAGAGAAAGCAGAGCTAAGAGAGAGAGAAAGCAGAGCTAAGAGAGAGAAAGGAGAGCTAAGAGAGAGAAAGGAGAGCTAAGAGAGAGAAAGGAGAGCGAGAGAGAGAAAGGAGAGCGAGAGAGAGAAAAGAGAGCGAGAGAGAGAAAGGAGAGCGAGAGAGAGAAAGGAGAGCGAGAGAGAGAAAAGAGAGCGAGAGAGAGAAAAGAGAGCGAGAGCTAGAAAAGAAATAGAAAGAGAGAGAGAGAGAGAGAGAGAGAGAAGAGAGAGAGAGAAGAGAGACCGGCAGGTACCTGGGGGCAGAGTGTCTCCAGCTGGGAAGCAGCCATACGGACCAGCTTGACTCCCTCCTCATTATTACAGATGGAGCAGGCCAGGTTGGCCACCTAGACGCAGGAACAGACAGTCAGACTCACACCTACATACACACTGCACAGCACTATAGACATTTACTGTCTCCATCTCATCACACACAGACAGTCAGCTTCTGATTATACACAGCATGTAGCTAGAAAACAAAACAGACTCCCCACTCACATCCACAGACCGCATGGTCAGCGTTTCCCCTAGATTCATTTAGCAGAGGAATCTTTGACACCCTCTAAAACGAATTATAAAAATATATAATTTGCTTATTTATTTTATGGGGGCAGTAAAACACGGTCAGTGTAAGCTTAAGACTAAACCCAGATGTGTGTAGAAAGTATAATGGACCTATAAATTCATAAAAATATAATCTTTAAGAACTAACAATTAATTTTTCCCATTTTGTTAGGATGCATTTTTCTAAAATTGATTACTGAACTGTTTTCTACACCAATACTCCATAATGACATCACAATACTCTGTTTTCACAATGATCTGACACACAATACTAATGACCATAATGACATCACAATACTCCATAATGACATCACAATACGCCAATGACATCACAATACTCCATAATGACATCACAATACTCCATAATGACAAAGCAAAAACATAGTTTTTAGAAAACATTTGCAAATATATTAAAAAAAAACTGAAATCACATTTACATAAGTAGTTTTTATTTTTGCAGAACCTGAAATCACATTTACATAAGTAGTCAGAACACTTTGTTGAAGAACCTTTGGCAGTGATTACAGCCTCCAGTCTTCTTGGGTGCGACGCTACAAGCTTGGCACACCTGTATTTGGAGAGTTTCTCCCATTCTTCTCTGCAGATCCTCTCAACCTCTGTCTGGTTGGATGGGGAGCGTCGCTGCACAGCCATTTTCAGGTCTCTCCAGAGATGTTTGATCGGGTTCAAGTCCGGACTCTGGCTGGGCCACTGAAGGACATTCAGATTTGTACCGAAGCCACTCCTGCGTCGTCTTGGCTGTGTGCTTGAGTCGTTGTCCTGTTGGAAGGTGAACCTTCACCCCAGTCTGAGGTCCTAAGAGCTCTGAAGCAGGATTAGCTCCGCTCATCTTTTCTTGATCCTGACTAGTCTCCCAGCCACCACGGCTTCACCGTTGGGATGGTGCCAGGTTTCCTTCGGGCCAACGACTTCAATCTTGATTTCAACAGACCAGATAATCTTGTTTCTCATGGTCAGAATCCTTTAGGTGCCTTTTGGCTAACTCCTAGCAGGCTGTCATGTGACTTTTACTGAGGAGTGGCTTCCCCGTCTGGCCACTCTACCATAAAGGCGTGATTGGTGGAGTGCTGCAGAGATAGTTTTCCTTCTGGAAGGTTCTCCCATTTCCACAGAGGAACTCTGGAGCTCTGTTAGAGTGACCCACATCACCTCGAAGACCAAGGCCCTTTCTCGCCGATTTCTCAGTTTGTGCCTCGACACAATCCTGTCTCGAACTCTACGGACAATTCCTTTGACCTCACGTCTTCGTTTTTTTTTTGCTCTGACGTGCACCTGTCAACTGTGGGACCTTATAGACAGGTGTACCTTTCCAAAATCATGTCCGATCAATTGAATTTTACCACAGGTTGACTCAAAATCAAGTTGTAGAAACGTCTCAAGGACGATCAATGGAAACAGGATGCATCCGAGCTCAATTTAAGAATCTCATAGCAAAGGGTCTGAATACTTAATTTAAATAAGGTATTTGTTTCAATAAAAATGTTTTGCTTTGCTATTATGGAGCACTCTGTCTAGATTGAATTTAAATCCATTTTAGAATAAGGCAGCAACGTAAGAAAATGGGGAAAATGGGGAAGGGGTCTGAATACTTTCTGAATGCCCCGTATATCATCAGGGTTTATGGCCATATGGGCCCATGCTGTTGATTCAGTGGAAAAATCCATCGGTATAAATTACCACATGGTTGAGGAGGGGGTTAATGGAGAAACAGGAATCAGCAGTTATATTGCTGGAAGTAGAAATCATTCTATTCCATAAATTGGGTTCAAGAAACGCCACTTATAATTTCAAAACAAGCTGCCACAGTTATGGAGAGTAAATGACAGAACCATTTCATGGACCTACGTTCTAACACGTTTACAATTGTATCAATTCTATTCCACTAAACATTCGGTGGTGATATATTCTGTCATTCTAAATTCACTCCAGGTTAAGATTAAATCCATTTATAAAAAGAGAATAAAAGGAGGTGGAATCTTGCTCCCCCTCCCCTCTCTCCCTTCCCTCCCCCCCCCTTCCTCCCTTTCTCTCCCTCCCCCCTCCCTCTCCTCCCTCTCCTCCCTCCCCCCCCTCCCTCCTCCTCCTCCCCTCTTCCAGGGCCTCTCTCCTTTCCTCCCCCTTCCTCTCCCTTCCCTTCCCTTCCTCTCCCTTTCCCTCTTCCCTCTCTCCTTCCTCTCCCTCCCCCCTCTTCCTCCCTCTCCCTCCCCTCTCTCCCCTTTCCTCCTCCCCCTCTCTCCCTTCCTCCCCTCTCTCTCCCCTTCCCCTCCCCCTCTCCCTCCCCCTCTCTCTCGGAGTAAAGAATGTGTCGTTAAATTAGGTTACCTTCCCAATTCCTAAATATCAACACCCAGGGATGGATTAATCAATACGGGGTGTAAATAACAGTCAACCCTTTATCAATAAGTAAGTATTTAAAGTGGACTGTGAGAAGAGCAGAGAGGGAGGGGGGGCACCTACAGGTTTAGGACTGATTCAGAAAACAATGACAATGTCACGTGGGCCAGAATTAAAACTTTCTACGGTATTGGTGTCAGCTTTTAATATTTAATCCATATGCAACAGTACTGCTTGCTAAACACACACACACACACACACACACACACACACACACACACACACACACACACACAGAGCAGAGGTTCTCTATAGTCACACAACACTCAAAAGGAGTCATTCTACACAGCGAGTGGTGACGTGTCATTAAATAGAACATTATCTATGGTTACCGGTTAGTGAGAACGCTACCGTCTGGTTGCCCGGGGTGACTGGTGGCTTGACTGGGTGGCTGTAATGCTGACTAGTGCAGTAACACCGACACTGTTCCTGCCTGGCCTATTGGAGGTAGTGGGCAGTCTAGATGCACACTGTGGTGCAGGGAGGGGAGACTACGGTATCGCAGTAGAGAGGGGGAGACTACGGTACCGTGGTGCAGGGAGGAGAGACTACGGTACCGTGGTGCAGGGGAGGGAGACTACGGTACCGTAGTGCAGGGAGGGGAGACTACGGCACCGTGGGTGCAGGAGGGGAGACTACGGCACCGTGGGTGAAGGAGGAGACTACGGTACCGTGGCAGGAGGGGAGACTACGGTACCGTGGTGCAGGGAGGGGAGACTACGGTACCGTGGTGCAGGGAGGGGAGACTACGGTACCGTGGTGAAGGGAGGGGAGACTACGGTACCGTGGTGCAGGGAGGGGAGACTACGGTACCGTAGTGCAGGGAGGGGAGACTACGGTACCGTAGTGCAGGGAGGGGAGACTACGGTACCGTGGTGCAGGGAGGGGAGACTACGGTACCGTAGTGCAGGGAGGGGAGACTACGGTACCGTAGTGCAGGGAGGGGAGACTACGGTACCGTGGTGCAGGGAGGGGAGACTACGGTACCGTGGTGCAGGGAGGGGAGACTACGGTACCGTAGTGCAGGGAGGGGAGACTACGGTACCGTGGTGCAGGGAGGGGAGACTACGGTACCGTGGTGAAGGGAGGGAGACTACGGCACCGTGGTGCAGGGAGGAGACTACGGCATCGTAGTGCAGGAGGGAGACTACGGCACCGTAGTGCAGGGAGGGAGACTACGGTACCGTGGTGCAGGGAGGGTGACTACGGCACCGTAGTGCAGGGAGGGAGACTACGGCATCGTAGTGCAGGAGGGGAGACTACGGCACCGTGGTGCAGGGAGGAGACTACGGCACCGTGGTGCAGGGAGGGAGACTCACGGCACCGTAGTGCAGGGAGGGAGACTACGGCACCGTGGTGCAGGGAGGGACTACGGCACCGTGGTGCAGGGAGGGAGACTACGGTACCGTGGTGCAGGGAGGGGACTACGGTACCGTAGTGCAGGGAGGGAGACTACGGTACCGTAGTGCAGGGAGGGAGACTACGGCACCGTAGTGCAGGGAGGGAGACTACGGCACCGTAGTGCAGGAGGGGAGACTACGGCACCGTAGTGCAGGGAGGGACTACGGCACCGTGGTGCAGGGAGGGACTACGGCACCGTAGTGCAGGGAGGGGAGACTACGGTACCGTAGTGCAGGGAGGGGACTACAGTACCGTAGTGCAGGGAGGGGAGACTACGGCACCGTGGGCAGGGAGGGAGACTACGGCACCGTGGTGCAGGGAGGAGACTACGGCACCGTAGTGCAGGGAGGAGACTACGGCATCGTAGTGCAGGGAGGGAGACTACGGCATCGTAGTGCAGGGAGGGGAGACTACGGTACCGTAGTGCAGGGAGGGGAGACTACGGTACCGTAGTGCAGGGAGGGGAGACTACGGTACCGTAGTGAAGGGAGGGGAGACTACGGTACCGTAGTGCAGGGAGGGGAGACTACGGTACCGTAGTGCAGGGAGGGGAGACTACGGTACCGTAGTGCAGGGAGGGGACTACGGTACCGTGGTGCAGGGAGGGGAGATTACGGTACCGTAGTGCAGGGAGGGGACTGGGAGGGGTGAAAGAAGTGCCCAGGTGAAAGCAGTGCCCAGGTGAAAGCAGTGCCCAGGTGAAAGAAGTGACCAGGTGAAAGAAGTACCCAGGTGAAAGAAGTACCCAGGTGAAAGAAGTGACCAGGTGAAAGAAGTGCCCAGGTGAAAGAAGTGACCAGGTGAAAGAAGTACCCAGGTGAAAGAAGTGACCAGGTGAAAGAAGTGACCAGGTGAAAGAAGTGACCAGGTGAAAGAAGTGACCAGGTGAAAGAAGTGCCCAGGTGAAAGAAGTGCCCAGGTGAAAGCCAAGCCTGATGAGCTTCCACCATAACTTTCAAACCTAATGATGCTTCATACTGTGTTCACCTGCCACACCTGTTACAGGGTGGTCAAAGAACAGTGTGGAAGGCGAACAGCACGCCCATTCCCTAAGAGCCCTGATCAAAAAGGTAAAGCTGTCATTCAGGCATGGTGAAGAAACCATAGCTCTTCTCCCTCCGCTGTTTAAAAGGGATACTTTGGGATTTTGGCAATAAAAAGGTCCTTTATCTACTTCCAGAGGCAGATGAACACTAGTGAATACTATTTTTATGGTCTCTGTGAGCAGTTTGAAGTTAGTTGCTAACTAGCGTTAGTATAATGACTTGAAGTCCATCTGCTGGCATGCTAGTCCATCTGCTGGCATGCTAGTCCATCTGCTGGCATGCTAGTCCATCTGCTGGCATGCTCGTCCATCTGCTGGCATGCTCGTCCATCTGCTGGCATGCTAGTCCATCTGCTGGCATGCTAGTCCATCTGCTGGCTCCTGTCCCACATGGTAACTCTCTGGCCTGCTCCGGCGCCCTGTCCCACATGGTAACTCTCTGGCCTGCTCCGGATCCCTGTCCCACATGGTAACTCTCTGGCCTGCTCCGGCTCCCTGTCCCACATGGTAACTCTCTGGCCTGCTCCGGCTCCCTGTCCCACATGGTAACCCTCTGGCCTGCTCCGGGTCCCTGTCCCACATGGTAACTCTCTGGCCTGCTCCGGCTCCCTGTCCCACATGGTAACCCTCTGGCCTGCTCCGGGTCCCTGTCCCACATGGTAACTCTCTGGCCTGCTCCGGCTCCCTGTCCCACATGGTAACTCTCTGGCCTGCTCCGGCTCCCTGTCCCACATGGTAACCCTCTGGCCTGCTCCGGGGTCCCTGTCCCACATGGTAACTCTCTGGCCTGCTCCGGCTCCCTGTCCCACATGGTAACCCTCTGGCCTGCTCCGGCTCCCTGTCCCACATGGTAACCCTCTGGCCTGCTCCGGCTCCCTGTCCCACATGGTAACTCTCTGGCCTGCTCCGGCTCCCTGTCCCACTTGGTAACCCTCTGGCCTGCTCCGGCTCCCTGTCCCCTATGGCCCCCCACTCAACACGCCTGCACCATCCACAGAGTCAAATGGCAAGGGTTCGGTCATGGGCCATCCATAGGGACAAGTGAGAGGTCATTTTTAAAATGTCAGTGAACGACACTCTGACAGTTACAAAGTTCATTCACTGGGGGATATATTTCAAGTCAACTGATGAAGACTGCTAATGTTGTTCAAAACATGAGCATCATGCTATTAGGGAAAGTCGGATGGCGTTGTACACTGTGCACAGATGATCATAAAACACGAGAAACGCCTTATCCATTGAGTGCAATGCGTTTCCTTTCTTCTTCTTCTTTATGTTTTCAGATGTTTGTTACATCTCACTGATGATGTCACTTCCTTTGGCAACGTAAAAACACACACACACACATATATATATATATATATACACACGTCTCCCGTGCCAATAAAAGCCCCTTTTAGAATGGACTTGACAGAATGAGCGAGAACTCTTGAGAGATGGAGTGAAGGGAAGGGTTGATGAGAGAGGGAACACAAGAAAGGGAGGGGATGATGAGAGAGGGAACACAAGAAAGGGAGGGGATGATGAGAGAGAAAGAGTGCAATACATTTATTTGACAAAAGCGTCCCTTTTCGTATCAGTCTGAAAACCAGTGTGGCAGTCAGAACACAACGCAGCAGGGGAGAAGTGCTCTCGTTCCCTCCCTGTGTTACGCTGTCTCGGTCTGTCAATAAGTAGTAGTAGGTGGATGGAGATCCAACTGTTTAGACAATGAATCCCCGTCCCCAGAGGAATCACTTAACCTTGTCAGGCAGGGGGAGGTTTGGCTACTCTGGGCCAGGCTTAAAGTGGGCTCCACAGCTGTGACCAGCCATACAGAGTCTGTCTTTCTGTCTGACGGCTCAAAAATCACAACACCATGGCTAGGGCACAAATGGCACCCTACATAGTGCACTAGCCTTACAGGCACTGGTCCAATGTAGTTCACTACACAGGGAATAGGGTGACATGTGGAACCACATCCGTCTTCTGCTCCGGCATCTTTCATAAAGCTCAAGTCGGTTGAATTAAAGCCGTCGCAGACGATGATCTCATGCTACGATTTTGCCGTCCCGGGGGGGGGGGTCTTGGGCCGTTCAGTGTAACAGGGTCTAGGTCTGACATTAAACTACCTCTACGTACAGACGTCTTGGGTCGTTCAGTGTGACAGGGTCTAGGTCTGACATTAAACTACCTCTACGTACAGACGTCTTGGGTCGTTCAGCGTGACAGGGTCTAGGTCTGACATTAAACTACCTCTACGTACAGACGTCTTGGGTCGTTCAGTGTGACAGGGTCTAGGTCTGACATTAAACTACCTCTACGTGCAGACGCCTTGGGTCGTTCAGTGTGACAGGGTCTAGGTCTGACATTAAACTACCTCTACGTGCTGACGTCTTGGGCCGCTCCAGTGTGACAGGGTCTAGGTCTGACATTAAACTACCTCTACGTACAGACGTCTTGGGTCGTTCAGCGTGACAGGGTCTAGGTCTGACATTAAACTACCTCTACGTACAGACGTCTTGGGTCGTTCAGTGTGACAGGGTCTAGGTCTGACATTAAACTACCTCTACGTGCAGACGCCTTGGGTCGTTCAGTGTGACAGGGTCTAAGTCTGACATTAAACTACCTCTACGTACAGACGTCTTGGGTCGTTCAGTGTAACAGGTTCTGGTTCTGACATTAAACTACCTCTACGTACAGACGTCTTGGGTCGTTCAGCGTGACAAGTTCTGGTTCTGACATTAAACTACCTCTACGTACCGACGTCTCGGGTCGCTCAGTGTGACAGGGTCTAGGTCTGACATTAAACTACCTCTACGTACAGACGTCTTGGGTCGTTCAGTGTAACAGGGTCTAAGTCTGACATTAAACTACCTCTACGTACAGACGCCTTGGGTCGTTCAGTGTAACAGGGTCTAAGTCTGACATTAAACTACCTCTACGTACAGACGTCTTGGGTAGTTCAGTGTGACAGGGTCTAGGTCTGACATTAAACTACCTCTACGTGCTGACGTCTTGGGTCGTTCAGTGTAACAGGGTCTAGGTCTGACATTAAACTACCTCTACGTGCTGACGTCTTGGGTCGCTCAGTGTAACAGGTTCTGGTTCTGACATTAAACTACCTCTACGTACAGACGTCTTGGGTCGTTCAGTGTAACAGGGTCTAGGTCTGACATTAAACTACCTCTACGTACAGACGTCTTGGAGTCGTTCAGTGTGACAGGGTCTAGGTCTGACATTAAACTACCTCTACGTACAGACGCTCTTGGGTCGCTTCAGTGTAACAGGTTCTGGTTCTGACATTAAACTACCTCTACGTGCAGACGCCTTGGGTCGTTCAGTGTAACAGGGTCCTGACATTAAACTACCTCTACGTACAGAC
>NW_026282275.1:0-6638 GCF_023373465.1 Oncorhynchus keta | reverse complement strand
CTCAGTGTCTATGGTGAGAACACTGTCTAACTCTCTCTCTCTCTCCCTCAGTGTCTATGGTGAGAACACTGTCTAACTCTCTCTCTCCCTCAGTGTCTATGGTGAGAACACCGTCTAACTCTCTCTCTCCCTCAGTGTCTATGGTGAGAACACTGTCTAACTCTCTCTCTCCTCAGTGTCTATGGCAGAACACTGTCTAACTTTCTCTCTCTCCCTCAGTGTCTATGGTGAGAACACTGTCTAACTCTCTCTCTCTCCCTCAGTGTCTATGGTGAGAACACTGTCTAACTCTCTCCCTCCCTCAGTGTCTATGGTGAGAACACTGTCTAACTCTCTCTCTCCCTCAGTGTCTATGGGTGATAAACACTGTCTAACTCTCTCTCTCCCCTCAGTGTCTATGGTGAGAACACTGTCCCAACTCTCTCTCTCTCCTCAGTGTCTATGGTGAGAACACTGTCTAACTCTCTCTCTCTCCTCAGTGTCTATGGTGAGAACACTGTCCTAACTCTCTCTCTCCCTCAGTGTCTATGGTGAGAACACTGTCTAACTCTCTCTCCCTCCTCAGTGTCTATGGTGAGAACACTGTCTAACTCTCTCTCTCTCTCCTCAGTGTCTATGGTGAGAACACTGTCTAACTCTCTCTCTTCTCCCTCGAGTGTCTATGGCGGGCGGGGAACACTGCTCCAATCCTCTCTCTCTCTCCTCAGTGTCTATGGTGAGAACACTGTCTAACTCTCTCTCCTCCCTCAGTGTCTATGGTGAGAACACTGTCTAACTCTCTCTCTCTCCTCAGTGCCCATGGGTGAGAACACTGTTCAACTCTCTTCTCTCCTCAGTGTCTATGGTGAGAACATCACTTGTCTTAACCCTTCTCTCTCTCCTCAGTGTCTATGGTGAGAACACTGTCTAACTGGCTCTCTCTCCCTCAGTGTCTATGGTGAGAACACTGTCTAACTCTCTCTCTCTCTCCTCAGTGTCTATGGTGAGAAACACTGAACACTGTCCTCAGTGTCTATGGTGGTAAACACCCTCTCTCTCTCTCCCCTCAGTGTCTATGGTGAGAACACTGTCAACTCTCTCTCTCTCTCTCCTCAGTGTCTATGGTGAGAACACTGCTCCAATCCCCTCTCTCTCTCCTCAGTTCCATGGTGAGAACACTGCTCCAACTCTCTTCTCTCTCCCCTCAGTGTCTATGGTGAGAACACTGTCTAACCTCTCCTTCTCTCCTCAGTGTCTATGCAGAGAACACTGCTCCAACTCTCCTCTCCCTCTCCTCAAAGTGTCTGAGAGTGGTGAGAACACTGTCTAACTCTCTCTCTCCTCAGTGTCTATGGTGAGAACACTGTCTAACTTTCTCCTCAGTGCCCATGGTGAGAACACCTGCCCTAACTCTCTCTCTCCTCAGTGTCTATGGTGAGAACACTGTCTAACTCTCTCTCTCTCCTCAGTGTCTAAGTGGTGGAACAACGTCTAATCCCCTCTCTCCCCTCAGTAATTCTGGTGAAACACTGTCTAACTCTCTCTCTCCCTCAGTGTCTATGGTGAGAACACTGTCTAACTCTCTTCTCCCTCTCCCTCAGTGTCTATGGTGAGAACACTGTCTAACTCTCTCTTCTCCCCTCAGTGTCTATGGTGAGAACACTGTCTAATCCTCTCTCTCCCTCATTGTCTAACACTCTCTCTCTCTCTCCCTCAGTGTGTGCAGTGGGTGGACGACGCTAAGCTGAACCCAGCTGAGACGAGGGGATCCATGCACGCCGTATCCAGCTGTACGACAACGACATCTACTACATCCCTCAGTGTGGTTCACAGTTCAAGACTGTCTGCTGTCTGCAGCCTGGCATGTGCACATCCGCTAAAACAATACCACCAAGAGCCTCCGGCCGAGGGAGGGGAGAGGAAGGTGGGACGTGTCGGCCTTCGAGTCAAACAGGAGCAGTTTGGGGATGCCTTGATGGGAGGACCACAGCTCTCACGGACCCCAAACCCCCACAGACAGAGACACTGCCCACCCGGAGGTCAAAGTGGAACCTCAACCTGCGGATATAAGGCTGCCAAAGCCCTCTGTCACCTCACCCATCGTCCCCCTACCAACTCCCATCACCCCCCTAACTCCCTCCAAATCGTCTTTCCAGGACACCAAGCCCAAATCACATCACCATCATCCCCACTACTACCACCACCACCATCACTCAGAATTACATCAAACCACTACCACACACTCTTCCTTGTCTTCCTCACTCAAACCCTCCCCCACCTCCACCCCCCCATCCTCTCCCAAACCCAGTCCGTCATCCTCTTGTACCCCCTCTCCCAAATCTAGTCCCACTTCTACACACTCTCCCCCCTTCAAACCCAGCCCGGCTTCCATTCGTACCCCCAGTCGCTCTCCCTCACGCAAACTCTGCCACACCCCTGTCATACCCCACACCTGTCCTTACCCATGCCCCTGTCCTTACCCACACCCTTACCCATGCCCCTATCCTTACCTTTTTGACCTCTTTGACGCCTCCCCTGCACCCTTCTATCTTCTTTCAAGCCTGGCCTCCAGCCACACGAAACAGGACCCTACACCCCAGTTCCGGGCCCAACCCCAGGACAAAGACACTTCTCTTTACACACAGGCCCCAGTCACCCCCGGAAACACGGCCTCCTGGCCCCCGCACCGCTCCTCCCTCTCCTTTAAACACCACCTGCATGAGCAGCATCAGAAAGACTGTTTCTACTGATCTTTGTACATAGTGTTTTAACATGTCTCTTCGGGGTTCTGTTTTCATCCCATCTAAAGGAAGGAGAAGACAGAAATTAAACCACGATATCAACACGGTGTGTAATGTATTCTAAGGAACACGTAAAGCTCTGTTGGGTCTGCATCCTAACTGGCGCCCTATTCCCTATATAGGGATCTACTTGGTGACCAGGGCCCATAGGAGAGAGATCTGTTCAAAAGTAGTGCACTATATTGGACATAGGACGCCCTTTAGGATGCACACTTGCTCTGTTCTGTTACCGAATGAATACATTGCAAATGTAACATTCCTCAGTGCCTGTCCATAACTGTGTAGCCTGGTCCCAGATCAGTTTGTATTGTCTCATTGTTGACCGTACAGTAAGAGTTGGCTTTGGCAAGAACGCATAAACTGATCTGGGACTCAGGCTAATATCTGTGAACTGTCAAAGCACTTAGGGCCAGAAGCACTGGTACTCTGCAGGTCTGACAAACATACAGGTCCTTAAATAATATATTTTAGTTTTAGGTTATAGATGGATTATTATTAGAGCTGACATTAACATATATATATTTTTTGTAAGATGATGAGACATTATTTTAAAGGATCCAGGCTTTTTTTTGTTTCCCTCAGAGGCTTATTTATATCAAGGAAGCTTTTAGTTTTCATAATTTTTGTTCGATTTTAATTGTCAGCACTGTAGTGTAAATAACTTTTGTAAGGAGAAAAACTTGTAGTGTGATTTCTACATAAATATGGACCTCTTAATAAAGGTTAACGTTACGAGTGATGTTGTTTGATCATGGGGCTACAGTGGACACCAGATGGACCTCTTGAATGTGTCAATTGACCAATTCGACACATTTGGGCAAAAATATTGTCCAGTATTGCAATGCTTCACTGGATCAATCTGAAACTTTGCGCACACTGCTGCCATCTAGTGGCCAACATCTAAATGACAATATATGATGGCCTTTCTCTTGCATCTCAAAGATAATGGAACAAAGAAAAAATAGAGAACAAATATTTTTTTCTTATTATTATCTTGTACCAGATCTGTGTTATTCTCCTACATTATTTAACATTTTTCCACAAACTTCAGTGTTTCAAATGGTACCAAGAATGTGCATTTCCTTGCTTCAGGTCCTGTTCTACAGCCAGTTGGATTTGGGTCATTTTAGGTGAAAATGGAAAAAAAGGTAAATGTTATGAGTGATGTTTGATCATGGGGCTCCAACGGACAACAGACACACAGTAGATCAATGGTTCATATCTGATATCATGGCCTTTTAGGTTCTACCTTCAACTGATAAGACGACCATCCCTTTTATATTTAACAGCTATGGTTTTGCAATAGAGACGTGTTGGGCTCAAGTCAAGAAGTGTGTATATTTGTGATTCAACTTGCCTCTCATTTCTGCACAACAATCTCCAATAAGATTAATGTCTGCGTGGAGACAGTTCAGTGTGTGATCTGCAGAGTGGATCCACTGGAGCAGGATTACCTTTCTAGCCTCTGCTACTTCTGTCTGTGTGTGTTATGCAGAATGGATCCACTGGAGCAGGATTACCTTTCTAGCCTCTGCTACTTCTGTCTGTGTGTGTTATGCAGAATGGATCCACTGGAGCAGGATTACCTTTCTAGCCTCTGCTACTTCTGTCTGTGTGTGTTATGCAGAATGGATCCACTGGAGCAGGATTACCTTTCTAGCCTCTGCTACTTCTGTCTGTGTGTGTTCTGCAAGCCGCCCACACACTGCACTCAGCGGCGATGAGCTCAGCAGTTCTGGTATGTGAGATTATAGCCGTGGCGCGCTGGGAAATGAAACTCAGAAGAGCTGCTGGTCAGAATGTGCAGTAGCAGTACAAGCCCAACAGAGCCTCAAACTCTTGGTCCAGTCACAGGGTGTGTCCCAAACGGCACCCTGTTCTCTATAGTGTGTAATGGATGTGAAACGGCTAGCTTAGTTAGCGCTAAATAGCCTTTCAATCGTTGACGTCACTTGCTCTGAGACTTTGAAGTAGTGTTTCCCCTTGCTCTGCAAGGGCCGCGGCTTTTGTGTAGCGATGGGTAACGATGCTTCGTGGGTGACTTGATGTGTGCAGAGGGTCCCTGGTTCGGTCTAGTTATACTGTTACAAGTGCACTACTGTTGACATTTACATTTACATTTAAGTCATTTAGCAGACGCTCTTATCCAGAGCGACTTACAAATTGGTGCATACACCTTATGACATCCAGTGGAACAGCCACTTTACAGTAGTGCATCTAAATCTTTTTAGGGGGGTGAGAAGGATTACTTACCCTATCCTAGGTATTCCTTGAAGAGGTGGGGTTTCAGGTGTCTCCGGAAGGTGGTGATTGACTCCGCTGTCCTGGCGTCGTGAGGGAGTTTGTTCCACCATTGGGGGGCCAGAGCAGCGAACAGTTTTGACTGGGCTGAGCGGGAACTGTACTTCCTCAGTGGTAGGGAGGCGAGCAGGCCAGAGGTGGATGAACGCAGTGCCCTTGTTTGGGTGTAGGGCCTGATCAGAGCCCTATGGGGCTATCCAAAGAGGGTGTGGCATATAGAAGGACCTGAGGAGAGGGGTTGGGAGGCAGCCCAATGGGAGAGTGTAGCCCTGACACACAGACCGGAGAGGAAGATGTTATGTATGTATGAGGAAGATGTGTGTGTGAGGAAGATGTTTGTGTGTGTGTGAGAGAGGAAGATGTTTGTGTGTGTGAGAGGAAGATGTTATGCATGTGTGTGAGAGGAAGATGTTATGTATGTGTGTGAGAGGAAGATGTTGTGTGAGAGGAAGATGTTGTGAGTGAGGAAGATGTTATGTATGTGTGTGAGAGGAAGATGTGTATGCATGTGTGAGTGAGGAAGATGTGTATGTATGTGTGAGTGAGGAAGATGTGTATGCATGTGTGAGAGGAAGATGTTGTGTGAGAGGAAGATGTTGTGCATGTGTGAGTGAGGAAGATGTTATGCATGTGTGAGAGGAAGATGTGTATGCATGTGTGAGAGGAAGATGTGTATGCATGTGTGAGAGGAAGATGTTGTGTGAGAGGAAGATGTTGTGCATGTGTGAGTGAGGAAGATGTTATGCATGTGTGAGAGGAAGATGTGTATGCATGTGTGAGAGGAAGATGTGTATGCATGTGTGAGTGAGGAAGATGTTATGCATGTGTGAGAGGAAGATGTGTATGCATGTGTGAGAGGAAGATGTGTATGCATGTGTGAGAGGAAGATGTTGTGTGAGAGGAAGATGTTGTGCATGTGTGAGAGGAAGATGTTGTGTGTGAGAGGAAGATGTTGTGCATGTGTGAGTGAGGAAGATGTTATGCATGTGTGAGAGGAAGATGTTGTGTGAGAGGAAGATGTTGTGCATGTGTGAGTGAGGAAGATGTGTATGCATGTGTGAGAGGAAGATGTGTATGCATGTGTGAGAGGAAGATGTTGTGTGAGAGGAAGATGTTGTGCATGTGTGAGTGAGGAAGATGTGTATGCATGTGTGAGAGGAAGATGTTGTGTGAGAGGAAGATGTTGTGCATGTGTGAGAGGAAGATGTGTATGCATGTGTGAGAGGAAGATGTGTATGCATGTGTGAGTGAGGAAGATGTGTGAGTGAGGAAGATGTGTATGCATGTGTGAGAGGAAGATGTGTATGCATGTGTGAGTGAGGAAGATGTGATGAGGAGGAAGGATGTATGCATGTGTGAGTGAGGAAGATGTGTATGCATGTGTGAGGAGGAAGATGTGTATGCATGTGTGAGTGAGGAAGATGTGTATGCATGTGTGAGTAGGAAGATGTGTATGCATGTGTGAGTGAGGAAGATGTGTATGCATGTGTGAGAGGAAGATGTGTATGCATGTGTGAGTGAGGAAGATGTGTATGCATGTGAGAGAGGAAGATGTGT
>NW_026282274.1:0-2678 GCF_023373465.1 Oncorhynchus keta | reverse complement strand
AGTTGGCTCCCCTGCCTGTTCGGGCGGTGCTCCCCTGCCTGTTGGGCGGTGCTCCCCTGCCTGTTCGGGCGGTGCTCCCCTGCCTGTTCGGGCGGTGCTCCCCTGCCTGTTCGGGCGGTGCTCCCCTGCCTGTTCGGGCAGTGCTCCCCTGCCTGTTGGGGCGGTGCTCCCCTGCCTGTTCGGGCGGTGCTCCCCTGCCTGTTCGGGCGGTGCTCCCCTGCCTGTTCGGGCGGTGCTCCCCTTCCTGTTCGGGCGGTGCTCCCCTTCCTGTTCGGGCGGTGCTCGGAGGTCGTCGACACCGGCCTACTAGAGAGTTGGCTCCCCTTCCTGTTCGGGCGGTGCTCCCCTTCCTGTTCGAGAGCGGTGCTCGGAGGTCGTCGACACCGGCCTACTAGAGAGTTGGCTCCCCTTCCTGTTCGGGCGGTGCTCCCCTTCCTGTTCGGGCGGTGCTCCCCTTCCTGTTCGAGGGCGGTGCTCGGAGGTCGGTCGTCACCGGCCTACTAGGAGTTGGCTCCCCTGCCTGTTCGGGCGGTGCTCGGAGGTCGTCGTCACCGGCCTACTAGAAGAGTGGCTCCCCTTCCTGTTCGGGCGGTGCTCCCCTTCCTGTTCGGGCGGTGCTCGGAGTGTCGTCGACACCGGCCTACTAGAAGTTGGCTCCCCTTCCTGTTCGGGCGGTGCTCCCCTTCCTGTTCGGGGCGGTGCTCGGGAGGTCGTCGTCACCGGCCTACTAGAGGTTGGCTCCCCTTCCTGTTCGGGCGGTGCTCCCCTTCCTGTTGGGGGCGGTGCTCGGCGGTCGTCGACACCGGCCTACTAGAAGTTGGCTCCCCTTCCTGTTGGGGCGGTGCTCCCCTTCCTGTTGGGGCGGTGCTCGGCGGTCGTCGACACCGGCCTACTAGAAGATTGGCTCCCCTTCCTGTTGGGGCGGTGCTCCCCTTCCTGTTGGGGCGGTGCTCGGAGGGTCGTCGACACCGGCCTACTAGAAGTTGGCTCCCCTTCCTGTTCGGGCGGTGCTCCCCTGCCTGTTCGGGCGGTGCTCGGCGGTCGTCGACACCGGCCTACTAGCCGCCACCGATCCCTTTTCGTTTTCTGTTTGTTTTGTCTTATTAGTTGCACCTGTGTCTATTTGTGTTTGCCTGATGGGCTTCCTTATTTAAAGCTAGTAGACCCGCCCTTGTTTTGTCAGGGATTATTCTTGTGTTACATGTTGTTAGGTGTGTTCGTGCTCCGGACCTGGTACCCTGTGTTTTCGGGTTGGTCCAAATTTTTGCGCCCTGTATTTTGTATTTTGGTGCCATATTACAGTGTACTTCTCCCATGTGGAACTCTCTGCTCTCTGCACCTGATTCTTCCCTCACACACCTGGTCCCCGTGACAGGTAGAAGTCGTGACAGATGCGGGCGCTGCCTTAATCGATATCACAGGTGCCATCTTTATTCAGCGTCATAAAAGCTGATAGTATTTCAACCACAGTTAGGGACCGTCTGTAAAGGTGCCATCTTTATTCAGCGTCATAAAAGCTGATAGTATTTCAACCACAGTTAGGGACCATCTGTAAAGGTGCCATCTTTATTCAGCGTCATAAAAGCTGATAGTATTTCAACCACAGTTAGGGACCGTCTGTAAAGGGCGACAGGGTTGCCTAGTGGTTAGAGCATTGGACTAGTAACCGAAGGTTGCAAGTTCAAATCCCCGAGCTGACAAGGTACAAAATCTGTCGTTCTGCCCCTGAACAGGCAGTTAACCCACTGTTCCTCGGCCCGTCATTGAAAATAAGAATTTGTTCTTAACTGACTTGCCTAGTTAAATAAGGTTAAATAAAATAAATAAAAAAAGGTGCCATCTTTATTCAGCGTCATAAAAACTGATAGTATTTCAACCACAGTTAGGGACCGTCTGTAAGGTGCCATCTTTATCAGCGTCATAAAAGCTGAAAGTATTTCAACTACATAATATATACATCCAAGCAGAACTGAAACCTGATCAGAAACATGTTGGCTGGTTATTTTCACAGCTTTCTATTTCCTTACCACCGGTCAAACTGATTTCATTTGGAAACTTTTTACACAGAAAATCTTTCACTTAATTTTTTAGGTAATGCATTTTCTCCCCGGTCCCTGAACGTCTTTACCCGATGTCAGCTAGACTGAAGCAATAACTTATTACATTATTCCGGTGAGCAATTGTTTCTTTAGTCTTCTTCATAATATAATAATGACAGAAGAGAAGCTACATGTATCAAACTATTGACAAGTTGACTAACTAAGAGCCGTTATAAGAAAGGATGAGCAGAAACCTCTAAACCTGGCTAAATAAAATCCCACCCCTGTCAACACACCTGTCTCTGACTGTAGCCTACAGCTTCTTTTCTATATTAGCGGGTTAGGGGGTTCGGGTGTGGACCTTAGAGTTTCACTTAATCACATATAGTCAGGCGGTTGCCGATGGGTTATTAGCCATTGCTGGGTGCAGGTGAACAAACAGCTGACCCACAGCACCAGTCCTTCTGTAGCACAGTTGGTAGAGCATGGCGCTTGTAACGCCAGGGTAGTGGGTTCGATTCCCGGGACCACCCATACGTAGAATGTATGCACACATGACTGTAAGTCGCTTTGGATAAAGCGTCTGCTAAATGGCATATATTATTATTTATTATATTATTATTATATTATTATATTATA
>NW_026282273.1:0-5160 GCF_023373465.1 Oncorhynchus keta | reverse complement strand
ATATAATAGAGACAATTGATCTAGCTGGTCTGTCATAATACAATAGCGAGAATAGATCTAGCTGGTCTGTCATTTTATAATGGAGTCGGTATATCTACCTGGTCTCTCATAATATAATAGAGACAGTAGATCTATCTGGTCTGTCATAATACAATAGAGACAGTAGATCTAGCTGGTCTGTCATAATAAAATAGACAATAGATCTAGTCATTCGTCATAATATAATAGACAGTAGATCTAGCTGGTCTGTCATAATATATTGTGACACAGTAGACTTGGCTAAATGGTCTGTCATAACATAACAGTATATATATATATCGACCCGGTCTGCCTGCAATATGGCCAGAGACAGTATATCTAGCTGGTCTGTTATAATATAATAGAGACAGTGATATCGACCTTGTCTGTCATAATACAATAGAGACAGTAGATCTAGCTGGTCTGTCATAATATAATAGAGACAGTATTTAGTTGGTCTGTCATAATATAATAGAGACACTAGATCTAGCTGGTCTGTCATAATATAATATACACAGTAGATCTAGCTGGTCTGTCATAATATAATAGAAGACAGTAGATCTACCTGGTCTGTCATAGTATAATAGAGACAGTAGATCTAGCTGGTCCGTCATAGTACAATAGAGACATAGAGACAGTAGATCTAGCTGGTCTGTCGCAATATAATATACACAGTAGATCTAGCTGGTCTGTCATAATATAATAGAGACAGTAGATCTACCTGGTCTGTCATAGTATAATAGAGACAGTAGATCTAGCTGGTCCGTCATAGTACAATAGAGCCATAGAGACAAAGATATGGGCTGGTCTGTCATGGCAACAGAACAGAATAGCAGATCTAGCTGGTCTGTCATAATATAATAGAGATGGTAGATCTAGCTGGTCTGTCATATAATATAATAGAGATGTGCAGATCTAGCTGGTCTGTCATTTTATAATGGAGACAGTATATCTACCTGGTCTGTCATAATATAATAGAGGCAGTATATCTAGCTGGTCTGTCATAATGTAATAGACAGTAGATCTAGCTGGTTCGTTTCAAGTAACATAAAATATGTTGTTCAGTAGATCTAGCTGGTCTGTCATAATATACAGGAGACAGTAGATCTACCTGGTCTGTCATAGCATAATAGACACAGTAGATCTAGCTGGTCCGTCATAGTACAATAGAGACATAGAGACAGTAGATCTAGCTGGTCTGTCATAAAATAATAGAGACAGTAGATCTAGCTGGTCTGTCAAAATATAATAGAGACAGTAGATCTAGCTGGTCTGTTATAATATAATAGAGACAGTAGATCTAGCTGGTCTGTCATAGTATAATAGGGACAGTAGATCTACCTGGTCTGTCAAAATATAATAGAGACAGTAGATCTAGCTGGTCTGTCATATTATAATAGAGACAGTAGATCTAGCTGGTCTGTCATATTATAATAGAGACAATTGATCTAGCTGGTCTCTCATAATAAAATAGCGAGAATAGATCTAGCTGGTCTGTCATAATACAATAGAGACAGTAGATCTAGCTGGTCTGTCATAATATAATAGCCAGTAGATCTAGCCGGTCTGTCATAATATAATAGAGACAGTAGATCTACCTGGTCTGTCAAAATATAATAGAGACAGTAGATCTAGCTAGTCTGTCAAAATATAATAGAGACAGTATATTTAGCTGGTCTGTCATAATATAATAGAGATAGTAGATCTAGCTGGTTGGTCATAATACAATAGAGACAGTAGATATAGCTGGTCTGTCATAATAGAATAGAGACAGTAGATCTAGCTGGTCTGTCATAATATAATAGAGACAGTAGATCTAGCTGGTCTTTCATAATATAATAGAACAGTAGATCTAGCTGGTCTGTCATTTTATAATGGAGACAGTATATCTACCTGGTCTGTCATAATATAATAGAGGCAGTATATCTAGCTGGTCTGTCATAATGTAATAGACAGTAGATCTATTGGTCTGTCATAATATAATACACAGTAGATCTAGCTGGTCTGTCATAATACAATAGAGACAGTAGATTTAGCTGGTCTGTCATAACATAATAGAGACATAGAGACAGTAGATTTAGCTGGTCTGTCATTATATAATAGAGACAGTAGATCTACCTGGTCTGTCAAAAAATATAATAGAGACAGTATATTTTAGTTGGTCTGTCATAATATAATAGAGACACTAGATCTAGCTGGTCTGTCATAATATAATAGAGATAGTAGATCTAGCTGGTCTGTCATAATACAATAGAGACAGTAGATATAGCTGGTCTGTCATAATAGAATAGAGACAGTAGATCTAGCTGGTCTGTCATAATATAATAGAGACAATTGATCTAGCTGGTCTGTCATAATACAATAGCGAGAATAGATCTAGCTGGTCTGTCATTTTATAATGGAGTCGGTATATCTGCCTGGTCTCTCATATATAATAGAGACAGTAGATCTATCTGGTCTGTCATAATACAATAGAGACAGTAGATCTAGCTGGTCTGTCATAATAAAATAGACAATAGATCTAGCTGGTCTGTCATAATATAATAGACAGTAGATCTAGCTGGTCTGTCATAATATAATAGACACAGTAGATCTAGCTGGTCTGTCATAATATAATAGAGACAGTATATCGACCTGGTCTGTCATAATATAATAGAGACAGTATATCTAGCTGGTCTGTTATAATATAATAGAGACAGTATATCGACCTTGTCTGTCATAATACAATAGAGACAGTAGATCTAGCTGGTGTCATAATATAATAGAGACAGTATATTTAGTTGGTCTGTCATAATATAATAGAGACACTAGATCTAGCTGGTCTGTTACATGAGAATTAATATTGGTGGTAGATCTAGCTGGTCTGTCATAGTATAATAGGGACAGTAGATCTACCTGGTCTGTCAAAATATAATAGAGACAGTAGATCTAGCTGGTCTGTCATATTATAATAGAGACAGTAGATCTAGCTGGTCTGTCATATTATAATAGAGACAATTGATCTAGCTGGTCTCTCATAATAAAATAGCGAGAATAGATCTAGCTGGTCTGTCATAATACAATAGAGACAGTAGATCTAGCTGGTCTGTCATAATATAATAGCCAGTAGATCTAGCCGGTCTGTCGCTAATATAATAGAGGCAGTATATCTAGCTGGTCTGTCATAATGTATTGTGACAGTAGATCTGGCTGGTCTGTCATAATATAATATACACAGCAGATCTGGCTGGTCTGTCATAATACAATAGAGACAGTAGATTTAGCTGGTCTGTCATAACATAATAGAGACAGCAGAGACAGTAGATTTAGCTGGTCTGTCATTATATAATAGAGACAGTAGATCTACCTGGTCTGTCAAAATATAATAGAGACAGTATATTTAGTTGGTCTGTCATAATATAATAGAGACACTAGATCTAGCTGGTCTGTCATAATATAATAGAGATAGTAGATCTAGCTGGTCTGTCATAATACAATAGAGACAGTAGATATAGCTGGTCTGTCATAATAGAATAGAGACAGTGATCTAGCTGGTCTGTCATAATATAATAGAGACAATTGATCTAGCTGGTCTGTCATAATACAATAGCGAGAATAGATCTAGCTGGTCTGTCATTTTATAATGGAGTCGGTATATCTACCTGGTCTCTCATAATATAATAGAGACAGTAGATCTATCTGGTCTGTCATAATACAATAGAGACAGTAGACTGAGCTGAATTCTGTCATAATAAAAATAGACAATAGATCTAGCTGGTCTGTCATAATATAATAGACAGTAGATCTAGCTGGTCTGTCATAATATATATAGACACAGTAGATCTAGCTGGTCTGTCATAATATAATAGAGACAGTATACTCGACCTGGTCTGTCATAATATAATAGAGACAGTATATCTAGCTGGTCTGTTATAATATAATAGAGACAGTATATCGACCTTGTCTGTCATAATAAATAGAGACAGTAGATCTAGCTATCTGTCATAATATAATAGAGACAGTATATTTAGTTGGTCTGTCATAATATAATAGAGACACTAGATCTAGCTGGTCTGTCATAATATAATTGAGACGAGTAGATCTAGCTGGTCTGTCAGTAGTATAATAGGGACAGTAGATCTACCTGGTCTGTCAAAATATAATAGAGACAGTAGATCTAGCTGGTCTGTCATATTATAATAGAGACAGTAGATCTAGCTGGTCTGTCATATTATAATAGAGACAATTGATCTAGCTGGTCTCTCATAATAAAATAGCGAGAATAGATCTAGCTGGTCTGTCATAATACAATAGAGACAGTAGATCTAGCTGGTCTGTCATAATATAATAGCCAGCAGATCTAGCCTAGTCTGTCATAATATAATAGAGACAGTAGATCTACCTGGTCTGTCAAAATATAATAGAGACAGTAGATCTAGCTAGTCTGTCAAAATATAATAGAGACAGTATATTTAGTTGGTCTGTCATAATATAATAGAGACACTAGATCTAGCTGGTCTGTCATAATATAATAGAGATAGTAGATCTAGCTGGTTGGTCATAATACAATAGAGACAGTAGATATAGCTGGTCTGTCATAATAGAATAGAGACAGTAGATCTAGCTGGTCTGTCATAATATAATAGAGACAGTAGATCTAGCTGGTCTTTCATAATATAATAGAGACAGTAGATCTAGCTGGTCTGTCATTTTTATAATGGAGACAGTATATCTACCTGGTCTGTCATAATATAATAGAGGCAGTATATCTAGCTGGTCTGTCATAATGTAATAGACAGTAGATCTAGCTGGTCTGTCATAATATAATATACACAGTAGATCTAGCTGGTCTGTCATAAATACAATAGAGACAGTAGATTTAGCTGGTCTGTCATAACATAATAGAGACATAGAGACAGTAGATTTAGCTGGTCTGTCATTATATAATAGAGACAGTAGATCTACCTGGTCTGTCAAAATATAATAGAGACAGTATATTTAGTTGGTCTGTCATAATATAATAGAGACACTAGATCTAGCTGGTCTGTCATAATATAATAGAGATAGTAGATCTAGCTGGTCTGTCATAATACAATAGAGACAGTAGATATAGCTGGTCTGTCATAATAGAATAGAGACAGTAGATCTAGCTGGTCTGTCATA
>NW_026282272.1:0-5549 GCF_023373465.1 Oncorhynchus keta | reverse complement strand
GACACCATTTGTGAATTGATCGCCCCATCTAGCTTCAGAGTTTGTTCTGTTAGGTGACCTAAACTGGGATATGCTTAACACCCCGGCAGTCCTACAATCTAAGCTTAGATGCCCTCAATCTCACTCAAATCATCAAGGAACCCACCAGGTACAACCCTAACTCTGTAAACAAGGGCACCCTCATAGACGTCATCCTGACCAACTGGCCCTCCAAAATATACCTCCGCTGTCTTCAACCAGGATCTCAGCGATCACTGCCTCATCGCCTGTATCCGCCACGGAGCCGCAGTCAAACGACTCACCCCTCATCACTGTCAAACGCTCCCTAAAACACTTCTGTGAGCAGGCCTTTCTAATCGACCTGGCCCGTGTATCCTGGAAGGACATTGACCTCATCCCGTCAGTTGAGGATGCCTGGTCATTCTTTAAAAGTAACTTCCTCACCATTTTAGATAAGCATGCTCCGTTCAAAAATGCAGAACCAAGAACAGATACAGCCCTTGGTTCACTCCAGACCCTGACTGCCCTCGACCAGCACAAAAACATCCTGTGGCGGACTGCAATAGCATCGAATAGCCCCGTGATATGCAGCTGTTCAGGAAGTCAGGAACCAATACACGCAGTCAGTCAGAAAGCTAAGGCCAGCTTCTTCAGGCGAGAAGTTTGCATCCTGTAACCCAACTCCAAAAGTTCTGGGACACTGTGAAGTCCATGGAGAACAAGAGCACCTCCTCCCAGCTGCCCACTGCACTGAGGCTAGGAAACACGGTCTCCACCGATAAATCCATGATTATCGAAAACTTCAATAAGCACTTCTCAACGGCTGGCCATGCCTTCCGCCTGGCTACTCCAACCTCGGCCAACAGCTCCGCCCCGTAGTTCCTCACCCAAGCCTCTCCAGGTTCTCCTTTACCCAAATCCAGATAGCAGATGTTCTGAAAGAGCTGCAAAACCTTTGACCCGTACAAATCAGCTGGGCTTGACAATCTGGACCCGCTATTTCTGAAACTATCTGCCGCCATTGTCGCAACCCCTATTACCAGCCTGTTCAACCTCTCTTTCATATCGTCTGAGATCCCCAAGGATTGAAAGCTGCCGCAGTCATCCCCCTCTTCAAAGGGGAGACACCCTGGACCCAAACTGCTATAGACCTATATCCATCCTGCCCTGCCTATCTAAGGTATTCGAAAGCCAAGTCAACAAACAGGTCACTGACCATCTTGAATCCCACCCGTACCTTCTCCGCTGTGCAATCTGGTTTCCGAGCCGGTCACGGGTGCACCTCAGCCACACTCAAGGTACTAAATGATATCATAATCCGCCATCGATAAAAGACAGTACTGTGCAGCCGTCTTCATCGACCTCGCCAAGGCTTTCGACTCTGTCAATCACCAAATTCTTATCGGCAGACTCAACAGCCTCGGTTTTTCGGATGACTGCCTTGCCTGGTTCACCAATTACTTTGCAGACAGAGTTCAGTGTGTCAAATCAGAGGGCATGCTGTCCGGTCCTCTGGCAGTCTCTATGGGGGTGCCACAGGGTTCAATTCTCGGGCCGACTCTTTTCTCTGTATATATCAATGATGTTGCTCTTGCTGCGGGCGATTCCCTGATCCACCTCTACGCAGACGACACCATTCTATATACTTTCGGCCCGTCATTGGACACTGTGCTATCCAACCTCCAAACGAGCTTCAATGCCATACAGCACTCCTTCCGTGGCCTCAACTGCTCTTAAACGCGAGTAAAACCAAATGCATGCTTTTCAACCGATCGCTGCCTGCACCCGCATGCCCGACTAGCATCACCACCCTGGATGGTTCCAACCCCTTGAATATGTGGACATCTATAAGTACCTAGGTGTCTGGCTAGACTGCAAACTCTCCTTCCAGACTCACATCAAACATCTCCAATCAAAAATCAAATCAGAGTCGGCTTTCTATTCCATAACAAAGCCTCCTTCACTCACGCTGCCAAGCTTACCTAGTAAAACTGACTATCCTACCATCCTCGACTTCAAGCATGTCATCTACAAAATGGCTTCAACACTCTACTCAGCAAACTGGATGCAGTCTATCACAGTGCCATCCGTTTTGTCACTAAAGCACCTTATACCACCCACCACTGCGACTTGTATGCTCTAGTCGGCTGGCCTCACTACATATTCGTGTAGACCTGGCTCAGGTCATCTACAAAAGTCCATGCTAGGTAGCTCCGCCTTATCTCAGTTCACTGGTCACGATGGCAACACCCATCCGTAGCACGCGCTCCAGGAGTGTATCACACTGTCATCCCTAAAGCCAACACCTCATTTGGCCGCCTTTCGTTCCAGTACTCTGCTGCCTGTGACTGGAACAATTTCAAAAATCGCTGAAGTTGAGACTTTATCTCCCTCTCCAACTTCAAACATCAGCTATCCGAGCAGCTAACCGATCGCTGCAGCTGTACATAGTCTATAGGTAAAATAGCTCACCCTTTTTCACCTACCTCATTCCCATACTGTTTTTATACTGTTTTTATTTATTTACTTTTCTGCTCTTTTGCACACCAATATCTCTACCTGTACATGCCCATCTGATCATTTAACACTCCAGTGTTAATCTGCAAAATTGTATTATTCGCCTACCTCCTCATGCCTTTTGCACACATTGTATATAGACTGCCCATTTTTTTTCTACTGTGTTATTGACTTGCTAATTGTTTACTCCATGTGTAACTCTGTGTTGTCTGTTCACACTGCTATGCTTTATCTTGGCCAGGTCGCAGTTGCAAATGAGAACTTGTTCTCAACTAGCCTACCTGGTTAAATAAAGGTGAAATAAAAAAAATAAAAATTTTAGGCAGGTTACCTTTGCTTCCTTGTGCACAGGGACTATGGTGGTCTGCTTGAAACATGTAGGTATTACAGACTCGGTCAGGAAGAGGTTGAAAATGTCAGTGAAGATACTTGCCAGTGGGTCATTGCATGCTTTGAGTACACGTCCTGATAATCCATCTGGCCCTGCAGCTTTGTGAATGTTGATCTGTTTTAAGGTCTTGCTCACATTGGCTACCGAGAGCGTTATCACACCGTTGTCCTGAACAGCTGGTGCTCTCATGCGTGCTTCAGTGTTGCTTGCTTGATATAGTAGTATATAGCTTGCCTCGAAGCAGGCATTAAAAGGCATTTAGCTCATCTGGTAGGCTTGTGTCACTGGGCAGCTCGCTGCTGGGTTTCCCTTTGTAGTCCATAATAGTTTGCAATCCCTGCCATATCCGATGAGAGTCAGAACCGGTGTAGGATTCAATCACCCAATCCTGTGTGATTGTTTGATGGTTCGTCTGAGGGCATAGTGGGATTTCTGTTAGGGTTAAGTGGTGCTGCTATGCTTTCTCACATGATTCACTTACAGCATTTTTTGCCATACAGGATGTATTTTTAGCTGTGCTTGCACCATGGGGAGGGGGAGAGGGAGAGTTGTTTTTGAACTCCGTGCCAAGTTTTCATAACACCGTCTCAATAAGAGTCGAAACTGCACATTAGAATACATTAGAAACTACACACACACACATGCATATTTATATATTAATATATATATATATATATAAAATATTAATACTCTACCTGGACAAAAGGTATACTAGGTACTATTTGCAAATTGGATGTGCAGAAATGCAGTTTGATCTAGTGTTTGGAGACGCTGTGTTCTCCTGTGAGGGATATTTCATTTCTATCATTATGAGCTAACTCATTAATCTTGGTTCCCTACTGCACCCTGATCTATGGCCTTTGCCTTTGCCAGGGGGGTCCTAGCTGGAAGAGAGCGAGAAGGAAAGGGAGGGAAGCTTGGTAGTTGTCCCATTCCGAGCCATGCTGGCTCTGCTCCGTCTCTGGACAATCTCTGCCCCTGGGCAGAAACAAGCGTCTGACACACGCAAACAACTACACATGAACATACTTATTATTCCGTCCTCTCTCATGGCCCAGCATGAACTGCCACAGATGCACTGAAACAGAATGTTATAAAGATTGTCACTAAATGACTCAAATGTAAATGTATGCGTCCAAATACATCAGTGTATATACTGTAGTTCCTCAGCAGCAAAACTGGCTCTTTAATTAAGACTAGTATTGTGCCATGCTTTAGTACCTTCGAGCCAGTGACGAAGTGATTTATCTCCCGCGTAACCTTTAGCTTTGTTTTCGCTGCCTTTCAAGCGGCCTCTCCTTTACGGACATATTTAGTGTCTCTTCCTGTGTCTCCCGGGTTAATAAAGAGGCACCGTACATCAACCCTTCAATGAGGTGTTACCTGATAAATCCCAGATGTCCTTGCACAGGTCACGGACGCCCTCTTTCAATAATAAATCACAACATGTAAAAGTACACAGGCCCTCTCAGTATGTAGGCCTACTCACTACCCTTCTCGCTGGACCACTTAGCCAGCTGTGTGTTTATATAATGAGATATATGTGCCGCCACTTTCTAGGAGCTTTTTAATTGGGTGCCAGCCAGACCTTTGGTGAGGGTTAAGCTTAAAGCAGCAGCATGTAATGATGCAGTATAAGCATATTTATTGTTTTATTGGCAGTGGGAGGGTGATTGGATGGATGTTAAATTTGCATAGCTACTGGCTGTTAATTGAGGCTCCGGGTTTGGTTTGTGTTAGTTTGGGCCCTCGTGTCCTCATTATTTCTCTCTGTCAGGTGACTGCAGGCACATGGGGAATGGTGGCGTGGGCCTGCCTTAGTCCATTTAAGTGCCTTCCTCGAAGCACCAAACACACAGAGACAGAGACAGACAGACACAACTACACTGACCTTAAATGAAAAAAAACATCAAATGATAGATGTAAACATATAATTTACAAAGGAGTATGAAAATTCCTATCATTTGATTTTTTTGGAAATGAAATGCCAAGCAGTTAAGGTACCAGTCCACAGTAATTGGAGCACACAGATGTGACTACACACCTTATTACGTCGAGCACAATGAGCCATCTGTTTACTTTATAGTCTTGTGGCGCTGAATGTCTAGCGATTAAGCCTGGGTAATGTTCTCTGTGTGTTGGCAGCAGACTAAGCGTTAAGTGCAGGGTTCCCAACTGGCAAATTTGGCCTGCGGGTGATTTTATTTGGCAACCCAAGTTTTCTGAGCAACTGTTGGGGGTGCAAATACACCAGCACATCAGCTCCAAAGCTCGAAAGTATTCCCACGCATAATAGAGAGGTATAATTCCGTGGCCAGTTTATTAGGTACACCGGTCGGACCCGCACTTTGCCTCCAGAACAACCTGAATTATTCAGGGCATGGACGTGTTCCACAATTGTTATCAAAGGGACCTAACATGTGCCAGGAAAACATTCCCCTCACCATCCTGTACTGTTGACATCAGGCAGGATGGGTCCATGCACTCTGCTTACACCAAATCCTGGCTCTGCCATCCGCATGATGCAACAGGAATTGAGATTTGCCTCGGACAAGGCAATATTTTTCCACTCCTCAATTGTCCAGTGTTGATCAACGTGCTCACTGGAACCACTTCTTACAGGTAAAAACACATTTTTGTC
>NW_026282271.1:0-2756 GCF_023373465.1 Oncorhynchus keta | reverse complement strand
TCTAGCTGGTCTGTCCCTAATATAATAGAGACAGCAGATCTAGCTGGTCTGTCATAATATAACAGAGACAGTAGATCCTAAGCTGGTCTGTCATATTATAATAGAGACAGTAGATCCAGCTGGTCTGTCATAATATAATAGAGACAGCAAATCTGAGCTGGTCTGTCATAATATAATAGAGACAGCCGAATCTAGCTGGTCACTGTCATATTCCTAGTGAGAGACAGTAGGATCTAGCTGGTCATCATAATATAATAGAGACAGTAGATCCAAGCTGGTCTGTCATAATATAATAGAGACAGTAGATCTAGCTGGTCTGTCATAATATAATACAGACAGTAGTCTAGCTGGTCTGTCATAATATAAAAATGAGACAGTAAATCTAGCTGGTGTGTATAGCTCCTAATAGAGACAGTAGATCTGGCTGGTCTGTCATATTATAATAGATACAGTAGATCTGGCTGGTCTGTCATAATATAAATGAGACAGTAGATCAAGCTGGTCTGTCATAATATAATAGAGACAGTAGATCTGGCTGGTCTGTCATATTATAATAGAAACAGTAGATCTGGCTGGTCTGTCATAATATAATAGAGACAGTAGATCTGGCTGGTCTGTCATAATATAAATGAGACAGTAGATCTAGCTGGTCTGTCATAATATAAATGAGACAGTAGATCTAGCTGGTCTGTCATAATAGAATAGAGACTCTGGCTGGTCTGTCATAGATCTAGCTGGTCTGTCACAGAGAGACCAGCAGATCTAGCTGGTCTGTCATATTAAAATAGATACAGTGGATCTAGCTGGTCTGTCATAATACAATAGAGACAGTAGATTTAACTGACCGTCATAATCTAATAAAGACAGTAGATCTCGCTGGTCTGTCCTAATATAATAGAGACAGCAGATCTAGCTGGTCTGTCATAATATAATAGAGACAGTAGATCTAGCTGGTCTGTCATATTATAAATAGAGATATAGATCCAGCTATTCGTCATAATATAACAGAGACAGCAAATCTAGCTGGGTCTGTCATAATATATTTGTAGACAGCAGATCTAGCTGGTCTGTCATATTCTACAGAGACAGTGGATCTAATGGTCTCTACATAATGAGAAAGTAGATCTAGCTGGTCTGGGTCACAACATAACAGAGACAGTAGATCTAGCTGGTCTGTCATAATATAATAGAGACAGTAGATCAAGCTGGTCTGTCATAATATAATAGATACAGTAGATCTAGCTGGTCTGTCATAATATAATATGGAGACAGCAGATTCCTAGCTGGTCTGTCATAATATAATATAGACAGTAGATCTAGCTGGTCTATCATAATATAATAGAGACAGCAATATCTAATATCTATCATAAGATAATAGAGACAGCACATCTAGCTGGTTCGTCATAATATATTGTATACAGCAGATCTAGCTGGTCTGTCATAATACAATAGAGACAGTAGATCTAACTGGACTGTCATAATCTAATAAAGACAGTAGATCTAGCTGGTCTGTCCTAATATAATAGAGACAGCAGATCTAGCTGGTCTGTCATAATATAATAGAGACAGTAGATCCAGCTGGTCTGTCATATTATAATAGAGACAGTAGATCCAGCTGGTCTGTCATAATATAATAGAGACAGCAAATCTAGCTGGTCTGTCATAATATAATAGACAGCAGATCTAGCTGGTCTGTCATATTCTAATAGAGACAGTAGATCTAGCTCATATAATATAAAGGTCTCTGTCATAATATAATAGAGAAAGTAGATCTAGCTGGTCTGTCATAATATAATAGAGACAGTAGATCTAGCTGGTTCGTCATAATATAATAGAGACAGTAGATCTAGCTGTCATAATATAATAGAGACAGTAGATCTAGCTGGTCTGTCATAATATAATATAGACAGTAGATCTAGCTGAGTCTGTCATAATATAAATGAGACAGTAGATCTAGACAGTAGATTCATGTTCTGTCATAATATAATGAGGAGGTAGATCAAGCTGGTCTGTCATAATATAATAGAGACAGTAGATCTGGCTGGTCTGTCATATTATAATAGAAACAGTAGATCTGGCTGGTCTGTCATAATATAATAGAGACAGTAGATCTGGCTGGTCTGTCATAATATAATAGAGACAGTAGATCTAGCTGGTCTGTCATAATATAATAGAGACAGTAGATCTAGCTGGTCTGTCATAATATAATATAGACAGTAGATCTAGCTGGTCTGTCATAATATAAATGAGACAGTAGATCTAGCTGGTCTGTCATAATATAATAGAGACAGTAGATCTGGCTGGTCTGTCATATTATAATAGAAACAGTAGATCTGGCTGGTCTGTCATATTATAATAGAGACAGCAAATCTAGCTGGTCTGTCATAATATAATAGAGACAGCAGATCTAGCTGGTCTGTCATATTCTAATAGAGACAGTAGATCTAGCTGGTCTCATATAATAGAGAAAGTAGATCTAGCTGGTCTGTCATAATATAATAGAGACAGTAGATCTAGCTGGTCTGTCATAATATAATAGAGACAGTAGATCTAGCTGGTCTGTCATAATATAATAGAGACAGTAGATCTAGCTGGTCTGTCATAATATAATATGAGACAGTAGATCTAGCTGGTCTGTCATAATATAATAGAGACAGTAGATCTAGCTGGTCTGTCATAATATAATAGAGACAGTAGATCTAGCTGGTCTGTCATATTATAATAGATACAGTGGATCTAGCTGGTCTGTCATAATA
>NW_026282270.1:0-31700 GCF_023373465.1 Oncorhynchus keta | reverse complement strand
GGGATGGTCTGAGAGAAGCCACCTGGACAACGGATGAAACTGTGGGTTTGCACAACCGAGAAGAGTTACTGCACAAGCGGTCAGAAACTGCCTTAGGGGAAGTTCATCTGCGTAAAGTGCAGGGTCGTGACCTGACTGCAATTCGGCGTTGTAACCGACTTCTGTGGGCAAATGTTCCCTTCGATGGTCACTGGCCCCTTCGATGGTCACTGTACGCTGGAGAGAAGTGTGTTCTTCCCGGATGAATCCCTCCATCAGTGCTCAGACTGTCCGCAATAGGCTGAGAAAGGCTGGACTGAGGGGCTTGTAGGCTTGTTATAAGGCAGGTCCTCACCAGACATCACCGGCAACAACGTTGCTTATAGGGCACAAACCCACCGTCGCTGGACCAGACAGGACTGGCAAAAAGTGCTCTTCACTGACGAGTCGTGGTTTTGTCTCACCAGGGTTGATGGTCGGATTCGCGTTTATCGTCAAAGGAATGAGCGTTACACTGAGGCCTGTACTCTGGAGCGGATTCGATTTGGAGGTGGAGGGTCCATCATGGTCTGGGGGCGGTGTGTCACAGCATTATCGGACTGAGCTTGTTGTCATTGCAGGCAATCTCAAAGCTGTGTTACAGGGAAGACATCCTCTTTCCTCATGTGGTACCCTTCCTGTAGGCTCATCCTGACATGACCCTCCAGCATGACAATGCCACCAGCCATACTGCTCGTTCTGTGCGTGATTTCCTGCAAGACAGGAATGTCTTGGCCCATGGCCAGCGAGAGCCCGGATCTCAATCCCATTGAGCACGTCTGGGACCTGTTGGATCGGAGGAGTGGCTAAGGCCCCAGAAATGTCCAGAACTTGTAGGTGCCTTGGTGGAAGAGTGGGGTAACATCTCACAGCAAGAACTGGCAAATCTGGTGCAGTCCATGAGGAGGAGATGTACTGCAGTACTTAATGCAGCTGGTGGCCACACCAGATACTTGACTGTTACTTTTGATTTTGACCCCCCCCTTTGTTCAGGGGACACATTATTCCATTTCTGTTAGTCACATGTCTGTGGAACTTGTTCAGTTTATGTCTCAGTTGTTGAATCTTATTATGTTCATACAAATATTTACACATTAAGTTAAGTTTGCTGAAATTGAACGCAGTTGACAGTGAGAGGAGGTTTATATAGTCTATAGTTTATATTGGCCACACCCCCTCTGGCCTTATTGCTTAAATATACAATGTTACTATTTTACAATGTGCAGTGTGTATCAGAGTAACATTGAATTGACTTCAACTTTGTTCACAGTCCAATCACAGTCAGCCTGCTGGTTTTCCTACACTACCCCAGATCAGTCAGCCTGCTGGTTTTCCTACACTACCCCAGGTTAGTCAACCTGCTGGTTTTCCTACACTACCCCAGGTCAGTCAACCTGTTGGTTTTCCTACACTACCCCAGGTCAGTCAACCTGTTGGTTTTCCTACACTACCCCAGGTCAGTCAACCTGTTGGTTTTCCTACACTACCCCAGGTCAGTCAACCTGCTGGTTTTCCTACACTACCCCAGATCAGTCAACCTGCTGGTTTTCCTACACTACCCCATATCAGTCAACCTGATGGTTTTCCTACACTACCCCAGATCAGTCAACCTGATGGTTTTCCTACACTACCCCAGATCAGTCAACCTGTTTGTTTTCCTACACTACCTCAGGTCAGTCAGCCTGCTGGTTTTCCTACACTACCCCAGGTCAGTCAGCCTGCTGGTTTTCCTACACTACCTCAGGTCAGTCAGCCTGCTGGTTTTCCTACACTACCCCAGATCAGTCAGCCTGCTGGGTTTCCTACACTACCCCAGATCAGTCAACCTGCTGGTTTTCCTACACTACCCCAGGATATTCAACCTGTTGGTTTTCCTACACTACCCCAGGTCAGTCAACCTGATGGTTTTCCTACACTACCCCAGGTCAGTCAACCTGATGGTTTTCCTACACTACCCCAGATCAGTCAACCTGATGGTTTTCCTACACTACCCCAGGTCAGTCAACCTGATGGTTTTCCTACACTACCCCAGGTCAGTCAACCTGATGGTTTTCCTACACTACCCCAGGTCAGTCAGCCTGCTGGTTTTCCTACACTACCCCAGGTCAGTCAACCTGATGGTTTTCCTACACTACCCCAGGTCAGTCAACCTGATGGTTTTCCTACACTACCCCAGGTCAGTCAACCTGATGGTTTTACCTACACCCCAGGTCAGTCAACCTGTTGGTTTTCCTACACTACCCCAGGTCAGTCAACCTGATGGTTTTCCTACACTACCCCGGGACACAGAGCACAGCAAGTCGACCCTGGAGGAGGAGCTACACAACACCTCAGAGGTGAGTGACAACCAGACTCAGCCAATCACAATCCTTAAGAATAGGTTGATGAAGCAGTATTATATTGTATTTAGTATATCCCACCGTATCCCACCATATCCCATCGTATCCCATCGTATCCCATCGTATCCCACCATATCCCACCATATCCCATCATATCCCACCATATCCCATCATATCCCACCATATCCCATCATATCCCACCATATCCCACCATATCCCATCGTATCACCATATCCACCATATCCCATCGTATCCCACCATATCCCACCATATCCCATCATATCCCATCGTATCCCAGCGTATCCCACCATATCCCATCATATCCCATCATATCCCATCATCCCCATATCCCATCGTATCCATCATATCCACCATATCCATCATATCCACCATATCCACCATATCCATCATATCCATCGTATCCCATCATATCCATCATATCCCATCATATCCCACCATATCCCATCATATCCCATCTTATCCCATCATATCCCATCATATCCATCATATCCCATCATATCCCCATATCCATCATATCCATCATATCCATCATATCCATCATATCCCACCATATCCACCATATCCCATCATATCCCATCACCGTATCCCATCGTATCCCATCATATCCCACCATATCCCATCATATCCATCATATCCACCATATCCATCATATCCCATCATATCCCATCATATCCCATCATATCCCACCATATCCATCATATCCCATCATATCCCATCGTATCCCATCATATCCCATCGTATCCCATCATATCCCACCATATCCCACCATATCCCATCATATCCCATCATATCCCATCATATCCCATCGTATCCCATCATATCCCACCATATCCCACCATATCCCATCATATCCCATCGTATCCCACCATATCCCACCATATCCCACCATATACCATCATATCCCACCATATCCCACCGTATCCCACCATATCCCACCATATCCCATCATATCCACCATATCCACCATATCCACCATATCCCATCGTATCCCGTCCATATCCATCATATCCACCATATCCCATCATATCCCATCGTATCCCACCATATCCCACCATATCCCACCATATCCCACCATATCCCACCATATCCCATCATATCCCACCATATCCCATCGTATCCCACCATATCCCATCGTATCCCACCATATCCCATCATATCCCATCGTATCCCACCGTATCCCATCGTATCCCACCATATCCCATCATATCCCACCATATCCCATCATATCCCATCGTATCCCACCATTTCCCATCGTATCCACCATATCCCATCATATCCCACCATATCCCATCGTATCCCACCATATCCCATCATATCCACCATATCCATCATATCCCCATATCCCACCATATCCACCATATCCACCATATCCACCATATCCACCATATCCCACCATATCCCATCATATCCCACCATATCCCATCGTATCATATCCACCATATCCATCATATCCACCATATCCATATCCATCATATCCCACCATATCCCACCATATCCCATCATATCCACCATATCCACCATATCCCATATCCATCATATCCACCATATCCATCACCATCCACCATATCCCATCGTATCCCACCATATCCCATCATCCTGTATCCACCATATCCATCATATCCCATCATATCCCATCATATCCCACCCCATCATATCCCATCATGTCCATCATATCCCATCGTATCCCACCATATCCATCATATCCACCATATCCCATCATATCCCATCATATCCACCATATCCCATCATATCCCATCATATCCACCATATCCACCATATCCCATCGTATCCACCATATCCATCATATCCCATCATTCCCATCATATCCACCATATCCCCGTATCCACCATATCCCACCATATCCATCATATCCCATCATATCCATATCCATCATATCCCATCATATCCACCATCATATCCCATCGTATCCCATCATATCCATCGTATCCATCATATCCACCATATCCCCATATCCCACCATATCCCATCATATCCCATCATATCCACCATATCCATCATATCCCATCATATCCATCATATCCCACCATATCCCACCATATCCCATCATATCCATCGTATCCCATCATATCCCATCATATCCATCATATCCATCCCATATCCATCATATCCCCATATCCATCATATCCCATCATCCCATCATATCCCATCGTATCCATCATATCCACCATATCCCATCATATCCCATCATATCCATCATATCCCATCGTATCCACCATATCCCATCATATCCCACCATATCCCATCATATCCCACCATATCCATCATCCCATCATATCCATCATATCCCATCATATCCCACCATATCCCATCATATCCCAGCGTATCCCACCATATCCCATCATATCCCACCGTATCCCATCATATCCCACCGTATCCCATCCATATCCCATCATATCCCATCCATCGTATCCATATCCATCCATATCCACCGTATCCCATCATATCCACCATCATCCCATCATATCCACCATATCCCATATATCCACCATATCCACATATCCCATCGTATCCACCATATCCCACCATATCCCATCATATCCCACCATATCCCACCATATCCACATATCCACCATATCCCATCATATCCACCATATCCACCATATCCCATCGTGATCCCACCATATCCCATCATATCCACCGTATCCCACCATATCCCATCGTATCCCACCATATCCCATCATATCCCACCATATCCCACCATATCCCATCATATCCCACCATATCCCATCATATCCCACCATATCCCACCATATCCATCGTATCCCACCATATCCACCATATCCCACCATATCCCACCATATCCATCATATCCCACCATATCCACCATATCCCACCATATCCATATCCCACCGTATCCACCATATCCCATCGTATCCATCATATCCACCATATCCATCGTATCCCATCATCCCATCATATCCATCATATCCACCATATCCCATCATATCCACCATATCCATCATATCCCACCATATCCACCATATCCCATCATATCCCACCATATCCATCGTATCCCATCATATCCACCATATCCATCATATCCCATCATATCCCATCATATCCCATCATATCCCACCATATCCATCATATCCCATCGTATCCCATCATATCCATCATATCCATCATATCCCACCATATCCCATATCCCATCCATCATATCCCACCGTATCCCATCATATCCCATCGTATCCACCATATCCATCATATCCCACCCCATCATATCCCATCGTATCCCATCATATCCCATCATATCCCATCATATCCCATCATATCCCATCATATCCCATCGTATCCCACCATATCCCATCATATCCCACCATATCCCATCATATCCCATCATATCCCACCATATCCCATCATATCCCACCATATCCCATCGTATCCCATCATATCCCATCATATCCCACCATATCCCATCATATCCCATCATATCCCACCATATCCCATCATATCCCATCATATCCCACCATATCCCATCATATCCACCATATCCACCATATCCCATCGTATCCCATCGTATCCCACCATATCCCATCCCCATATCCCATCATATCCATCATATCCCACCATATCCCATCATATCCACCATATCCCCACCATATCCCATCATCATATCCACCATCCATCATATCCCACCGTATCCCATCATATCCATCATATCCACCATATCCATCATATCCACCATATCCCATCATATCCCATCATATCCCACCATATCCCATCATATCCATCATATCCCATATCCATCATATCCCACCATATCCCACCATATCCATCATATCCATCATATCCCATCCATATCCCATCGTATCCCATCATATCCCACCATATCCCATCGTATCCACATATCCCATCATATCCCACCACCATATCCCATCGTATCCCATCATATCCCATCATATCCACCATATCCCATCATCCACCATATCCATCATATCCCACCATATCCCATCATATCCCATCATATCCCACCATATCCACCATATCCATCATATCCCACCATATCCCATCATATCCATCATATCCACCATATCCCATCATATCCATCATATCCATCATATCCCATCATATCCACCATATCCCACCATATCCCATCATATCCATCATATCCACCATATCCCATCATATCCATCATCCCATCATATCCACCATATCCATCATATCCACCATATGTATCCACCATATCCATCATCCCATCGTATCCATCATATCCACCATATCCATCATATCCACCATATCCACCATATCCCATCATATCCACCATATCCCATCATATCCCATCATATCCCCCATCATATCCACCATATCCATCATATCCACCGTATCCCACCATATCCCATCATATCCCACCATATCCCATCATATCCACCATATAATAATATAATAATATATCCATTTATCCTTTTATCCATCAGTCATGTGTGCATACATTCCCATGGGTGGTCCCGTATCGAACCCACTACCCTGGGCGTTACAAGCGCCATGCTCTACCACTCATATCCCATCATATCCATCGTATCCCAGCGTATCCCACCATATCCACCATATCCCATCATATCCACCATATCCCATCGTATCCCATCATATCCATCGTATCCCAGCGTATCCCACCATATCCCATCATATCCACCATATCCCATCATATCCCACCATATCCATCGTATCCCATCATATCCATCATATCCACCATATCCCATCGTATCCCACCATATCCCATCATATCCCACCATATCCACCATATCCCATCATCCCATCATATCCATCATATCCACCATATCCATCGTATCCCATCATATCCCATCATATCCCACCATATCCCATCATATCCCATCATATCATATCCCATCGTATCCCATCGTATCACCATATCCCATCATATCCACCATATCCATCATATCCATCATATCCCACCATCCCATCATATCCCACCATATCCCATCATATCCACCATATCCCATCGTATCCATATCCACCATATCCCACACATATCCCATCGTATCCCATCGTATCCATCCCATCATATCCCATCGTATCCCATCATATCCCACCATATCCATCATATCCACCATATCCCATCATATCCCATCGTATCCACCATATCCCATCATATCCACATATCCCATCGTATCCCATCATATCCCACCATATCCCATCATATCCATCGTATCCCATATCCCACCATATCCCATCATATCCCATATCCATATCCCATCATATCCCACCATATCCACCATATCCATCATATCCACCATATCCCATCATATCCACCATATCCCATCATATCCACCATATCCATATCCCACCATATCCCATCATATCACCATATCCCATCATATCCATCATATCCCACCATATCCCATCATATCCATCGTATCCCATCATATCCACCATATCCCATCATATCCCATCATATCCACCATATCCCATATCCCCGTATCCATCATCCCATCATATCCACCATATCCCATATCCCATCATATCCATCATATCCATCATATCCATCATATCCATCATATCCCACCATATCCACCATATCCACCATATCCCATCATATCCCATCATATCCATCATATCCCACCATATCCACCATATCCCATCGTATCCATCATATCCATCATATCCCATCATATCCCATCGTATCCATATCCCATCATATCATATCCACCATATCCCATCATATCCCACCATATCCCATCGTATCCCACCATATCCACCGTATCCCCATCCATATCCCACCATATCCCATCATATCCCACCATATCCCATCGTATCATATCCATCATATCCACCATATCCATATCCCATCATATCCACCATATCTCATCGTATCCCATCATATCCATCATATCCCACCATATCCCACCATATCCCATCATATCCCACCATATCCCCATCATATCCCACCATATCCCATCATATCCCACCATATCCCACCATATCCCATCATATCCCACCATATCCCATCATATCCCATCATATCCCACCATATCCCATCATATCCCATCATATCCCACCATATCCCATCGTATCCCACCGTATCCCACCATATCCCATCATATCCCATCATATCCCACCATATCCCACCGTATCCCACCGTATCCCATCATATCCATCATATCCCACCATATCCCATCGTATCCCATCATATCCCACCATATCCCACCATATCCCATCGTATCCACCATCCCATCATATCCCACCACATATCCCATCATATCACACCATATCCCATCATATCCCATCGTATCCACCGTATCCCATCATATCCATCATATCCCATCATATCCCATCGTATCCACCGTATCCATCATATCCCATCATATCCATCATATCCCATCATATCCCATCATATCCACCATATCCCATCGTATCCATCATATCCCACCATATCCATCATATCCCATATCCGTATCCACCATATCCCATATCCCACCATATCCACCGTATCCCATCATATCCCACCATATCCCATCCCATATCCCACCATATCCCATCATATCCACCGTATCCACCATATCCCATCGTATCCCACCGTATCCCACCATATCCCATCGTATCCCATCGTATCCCACCATATCCCATCATATCCCACCGTATCCCACCATATCCCACCATATCCCACCGTATCCCACCGTATCCCATCGTATCCCACCATATCCCATCATATCACATCGTATCCCATCGTATCCCACCGTATCCCACCGTATCCCAGCATATCGTATCTCATCGTATCCCAGCATATCGTATCCCACCGTATCCCAGCGTATCCCATCATATCCCACCGTATCCCAGCATATCCCATCATATCCCATCATATCCCACCATATCCCATCATATCCCACCATATCCCATCATATCCCATCGTATCCCATCATATCCCATCATATCCCATCGTATCCCACCATATCCCATCATATCCCACCATATCCCATCATATCCCATCATATCCCATCATATCCCATCATATCCCATCATATCCCACCATATCCCATCATATCCCATCGTATCCCATCATATCCCACCATATCCCATCATATCCCACCATATCCCACCATATCCCATCATATCCCATCGTATCCCACCATATCCCACCATATCCCATCGTATCCCACCATATCCCATCATATCCCACCGTATCCCATCATATCCCACCGTATCCCACCATATCCCATCATATCCCATCATATCCCACCATATCCCATCGTATCCCACCATATCCCATCATATCCCATCATATCCCATCATATCCCATCATATCCCACCATATCCCATCGTATCCCATCGTATCCCACCGTATCCCAGCATATCGTATCCCACCGTATCCCAGCATATCGTATCCCAGCGTATCCCAGCATATCGTATCCCAGCATATCGTATCCCAGCATATCGTATCCCACCGTATCCCAGCATATCGTATCCCATCGTATCCCAGCATATCGTATCCCAGCGTATCCCAGCATATCGTATCCCACCGTATCCCAGCATATCGTATCCCAGCGTATCCCAGCATATCCCATCGTATCCCATCGTATCCCACCGTATCCCAGCATATCGTATCCCAGCGTATCCCAGCATATCCCACCGTATCCCAGCATATCGTATCCCAGCGTATCCCAGCATATCCCACCATATCCCATCGTATCCCAGCATATCGTATCCCAGCGTATCCCAGCATATCCCACCTTATCCCTCCGTATCGTATCTCATCTTATCCTATCGTATCCTATCGTATCCTATCGTATCTTGTCGTATCTTATATCTTATTCTACCTTATCATATAGTTTCGTATCCTATCTTGTCCTATCTTTGCCAGGCATAGTTGTATTAACACACTCATTCTTGCTCTTTTTCCTTCACTCATTCCCTCCCTCTCTCTCCATCCCTCCCTCCCTCATTCCCTCTCATCTCTCTCTCTCCATCCCTCCCTCCCTCTCTCTCTCCCTCTCTCATTCCCTCCCTCATTCCCTCCCTCCCTCTCTCTCCATCCCTCATTCCCTCCCTCCCTCCCTCATTCCCTCCCTCCCTCCCTCATTCCCTCCCTCCCTCTCTCTCCATCCCTCCATCCCTCCCTCCCTCTCTCTCCATCCCTCCCTCCCTCCCTCCCTCCATCAGAAAGCGTGTGCGACGGTGGAGGAGAACAGTCGTCTGAAGACTCGTGTGCAGGTAATATTTATCCACTAATAAACCCCGAAACAAGACAAGACTTCACCCCCGCAGCTGCTCCATGGTCTCTCTGTGTACAGTATGTGTACTCATGTAAATGTCTGCAGTACGGCTGGTATGTGTCCCAAGTTGAATTTCCGTTGGGTACTTCTTCATCTCTTCTTCTTCTTCTTCTTCTTCTTCTTCTTCTTCTTCTTCTTCTTCTTCTTCTTCTTCTTCTTCTTCTACCCCTGCAGGTAGCGGAGGCAGTGCAGAGAGACAGACAGAGTAACAGTGCAGAGCAGGACTATGAAGAGGTCATTACACTGCTAGAGGCTGAGATCAAAGACCTGAAGAACCAACTGGCGGGCAAGAAACAGAAGGGTCTGGAAGCTACTAAGGTAGACTTAAAACCAATTAATGGAAGAAAAGACTAGAGTCGTCTGGGTGGGCTGCAGACACTAGAAACAGAAGGGTCTGGAAGCTACAAGGTAGACTTAAAACCAATTAATGGAAGAAAAGACTAGAGTCGTCTGGGTGGGTGCAGACACTAGAAACAGAAGGGCCTGGAAGCTACTAAGGTAGACTTAAAACCAGTTAATGGAAGAAAAGACTAGAGTCGTCTGGGTGGGCTGCAGACACAAGAAACAGAAGGGTCTGGAAGCTACTAAGGTAGACTTAAAACCAGTTAATGGAAGAAAAGACTAGAGTTGTCTGGGTGGGCTGCAGACACAAGAAACAGAAGGGTCTGGAAGCTACTAAGGTATATTTAAAACCAGTTAATGAAAGAAAAGACTAGAGTCGTCTGGGTGGGCTGCAGACACAAGAAACAGAAGGGTCTGGAAGCTACTAAGGTAGACTTAAAACCAGTTAATGGAAGAAAAGACTAGAGTCGTCTGGGTGGGCTGCAGACACAAGAAACAGAAGGGTCTGGAAGCTACTAAAGTAGACTTAAAACCAGTTAATGGAAGAAAAGACTAGAGTCGTCTGGGTGGGCTGCAGACACAAGAAACAGAAGGGTCTGGAAGCTACTAAGGTAGACTTAAAGCCAGTTAATGGAAGAAAAGACTAGAGTCGTCTGGGTGGGCTGCAGACACAAGAAACAGAAGGGTCTGGAAGCTACTAAGGTAGACTTAAAACCAGTTAATGGAAGAAAAGACTAGAGTCGTCTGGGTGGGCTGCAGACACAAGAAACAGAAGGGTCTGGAAGCTACTAAGGTAGACTTAAAACCAGTTAATGGAAGAAAAGACTAGAGTCGTCTGGGTGGGCTGCAGACACAAGAAACAGAAGGGTCTGGAAGCTACTAAGGTAGACTAAAACCAGTTAATGGAAGAAAAGACTAGAGTCGTCTGGGTGGGCTACAGACACAAGAAACAGAAGGGTCTGGAAGCTACTAAGGTAGACTTAAAACCAGTTAATGGAAGAAAAGACTAGAGTCGTCTGGGTGGGCTGCAGACACAAGTGATGACAAAGCAGTCAGAAAGATGTGCAGGTTGGTTGCAGTGGAGGGCAGCAGACTTCTCCATTTCTGAAACACTCCAGCAGGACAACACTAGTCTTTTCTACCCTAAAATACTGTGACCCAGCAGGACAACTCTAGTCTTTTCTACCCTAATATCTGTGACCCAGCAGGACAACGCTTTTTCTACCCTAAAATACTGTGACCCAGCAGGACAACGCTAGTCTTTTCTACCCTAATATACTGTGACCCAGCAGGACAACGCTAGTCTTTTCTACCCTAATATACTGTGACCCAGCAGGACAACGCTAGTCTTTTCTACCCTAAAATACTGTGACCCAGCAGGACAACGCTAGTCTTTTCTACCCTAAAATACTGTGACCCAGCAGGACAACGCTAGTCTTTTCTACCCTAAAATACTGTGACCCAGCAGGACAACGCTAGTCTTTTCTACCCTAAAATACTGTGACCCAGCAGGACAACGCTAGTCTTTTCTACCCTAAAATACTGTGACCCAGCAGGACAACGCTAGTCTTTTCTACCCTAATATACTGTGACCCAGCAGGACAACGCTAGTCTTTTCTACCCTAAAATACTGTGACCCAGCAGGACAACGCTAGTCTTTTCTACCCTAAAATACTGTGACCCAGCAGGACAACGCTAGTCTTTTCTACCCTAAAATACTGTGACCCAGCAGGACAACACTAGTCTTTTCTACCCTAAAATACTGTGACCCAGCAGGACAACGCTAGTCTTTTCTACCCTAAAATACTGTGACCCAGCAGGACAACACTAGTCTTTTCTACCCTAAAATACTGTGACCCAGCAGGACAACACTAGTCTTTTCTACCCTAAAATACTGTGACCCAGCAGGACACTAGTCTTTTCTACCCTAAAATACTGTGACCCAGCAGGACAACACGGACAAAATACTGTGACCCAGCAGGACAACACTTCTTTTCTACCCTAAAATACTGTGACCCAGCAGGACAACGCTAGTCTTTTCTACCCTAAAATACTGTGACCCAGCAGGACAACGCTAGTCTTTTCTACCCTAAAATACTGTGACCCAGCAGGACAACACTAGTCTTTTCTACCCTAAAATACTGTGACAGCAGGACAACGCTAGTCTTTTCTACCTAAAATACTGTGACCCAGCAGGACAACGCTAGTCTTTTCTACCCTAAAATACTGTGACCCAGCAGGACAACCCTAAAATACTGTGAGTCTTTTTCTACCCTAAAATACTGTGACCCAGCAGGACAATGCTAGTCTTTTCTACCATAAAATACTGTGAGGACCCAGCAGGACAACACTAGTCTTTTCTACCAAAATACTGTGACCCAGCAGGACAACACTAGTCTTTTCTACCCTAAAATACTGTGACCCAGCAGGACAACACTAGTCTTTTCTACCCTAAAATACTGTGACCCAGTCTTTTCTACACTAAAATACTGGACAGGACAACACTAGTCTTTTCTACCCTAAAATACTGTGACCCAGCAGGACAACACTAGTCTTTTCTACACTAAAATACTGTGACCCAGCAGGACAACACTAGTCTTTTCTACCCTAAAATACTGTGACCCAGCAGGACAACACTAGTCTTTTCTACCATAAAATACTGTGACCCAGCAGGACAACACTAGTCTTTTCTACCCTAAAATACTGTGACAGCAGGACAACACTAGTCTTTTCTACCATAAAATACTGTGACCCAGCAGGACAACACTAGTCTTTTCTACCCTAAAATACTGTGACCCAGCAGGACAACACTAGTCTTTTCTACCCTAAAATACTGTGACCCAGCAGGACAACGCTAGTCTTTTCTACCCTAAAATACTGTGACCCAGCAGGACAACGCTAACCTTAAAATACTGTGACCCAGCAGGACAACGCTAGTCTTTTCTACCCTAATATACTGTGACCCAGCAGGACAACGCTAGTCTTTTCTACCCTAAAATACTGTGACCCAGCAGGACAACGCTAGTCTTTTCTACCCTAATATACTGTGACCCAGCAGGACAATGCTAGTCTTTTCTACCATAAAATACTGTGACCCAGCAGGACAACACTAGTCTTTTCTACCATAAAATACTGTGACCCAGCAGGACAACACTAGTCTTTTCTACCCTAAAATACTGTGACCCAGCAGGACAACACTAGTCTTTTCTACCTAAAATACTGTGACCCAGCAGGACAACACTAGTCTTTTCTACCCTAAAATACTGTGACCCAGCAGGACAACACTAGTCTTTTCTACACTAAAATACTGTGACCCAGCAGGACAACACTAGTCTTTTCTACCCTAAAATACTGTGACCCAGCAGGACAACACTAGTCTTTTCTACCATAAAATACTGTGACCCAGCAGGACAACACTAGTCTTTTCTACCCTAAAATACTGTGACCCAGCAGGACAACACTAGTCTTTTCTACCAGGAAATACTGTGACCCAGCAGGACAACACTAGTCTTTTCTACCCTAAAATACTGTGACCCAGCAGGACAACACTAGTCTTTTCTACCATAAAATACTGTGAGTTTAAGCAGGACAGCACTAGTCTTTTCTACCATAATATACTGTGACCCAGCAGGACAACGCTAGTCTTTTCTACCATAAAATACTGTGACCCAGCAGGACAACACTAGTCTTTTCTAACAAAATACTGTGACCCAGCAGGACAACACTAGTCTTTTCTACCCTAAAATACTGTGACCCAGCAGGACAACACTAGTCTTTTCTACACTAAAATACTGTGACCCAGCAGGACAACACTAGTCTTTTCTACCCTAAAATACTGTGACCCAGCAGGACAACACTAGTCTTTTCTACCATAAAATACTGTGACCCAGCAGGACAACACTAGTCTTTTCTACCCTAAAATACTGTGACCCAGCAGGACAACACTAGTCTTTTCTACCATAAAATACTGTGACCCAGCAGGACAACACTAGTCTTTTCTACCCTAAAATACTGTGACCCAGCAGGACAACACTAGTCTTTTCTACCATAAAATACTGTGACCCAGCAGGACAACACTAGTCTTTTCTACCATAATATACTGTGACCCAGCAGGACAACGCTAGTCTTTTCTACCATAAAATACTGTGACCCAGCAGGACAACACTAGTCTTTTCTACCCTAATATACTGTGACCCAGCAGGACAACACTAGTCTTTTCCACCCTAAAATACTGTGACCCAGCAGGACAACGCTAGTCTTTTCTACCCTAAAATACTGTGACCCAGCAGGACAACACTAGTCTTTTCTACCCTAAAATACTGTGACCCAGCAGGACAACGCTAGTCTTTTCTACCCTAATATACTGTGACCCAGCAGGACAATGCTAGTCTTTTCTACCCTAAAATACTGTGACCCAGCAGGACAACACTAGTCTTTTCTACACTAAAATACTGTGACCCAGCAGGACAACGCTAGTCTTTTCTACCCTAAAATACTGTGACCCAGCAGGACAACGCTAGTCTTTTCTACCCTAAAATACTGTGACCCAGCAGGACAACACTAGTCAGGAAGATGTGATGGAGTTAAACAGGAAGTGATTGTGTGTTATACTCCAGGAAGATGTGATGGAGTTTAACAGGAAGTGATTGTGTGTTATACTCCAGGAAGATGTGATGGAGTTTAACAGGAAGTGATTTTGTGTGTTATACTCCAGGAAGATGTGATGGAGTTTAACAGGAAGTGATTCTGTGTGTTATACTCCAGGAAGATGTGATGGAGTTTAACAGGAAGTGATTGTGTGTTATACTCCAGGAAGATGTGATGGAGTTAAACAGGAAGTGATTGTGTTATACTCCAGGAAGATGTGATGGAGTTTAACAGGAAGTGATTGTGTGTTATACTCCAGGAAGATGTGATGGAGTTTAACAGGAAGTGATTCTGTGTGTTATACTCCAGGAAGATGTGATGGAGTTTAACAGGAAGTGATTGTGTGTTATACTCCAGGAAGATGTGATGGAGTTTAACAGGAAGTGATTGTGTGTGTGTTATACTCCAGGAAGATGTGATGGAGTTAAACAGGAAGTTGTCAATGATTGACTGTCAGCTGAGGAAGTCTGAGCTGAGCAGAAGACACCTGGAGATCTCCAACAAGAAACTACTGGGATTCGCACAGGTACACTACACCTGTAACACACCTGTGACTCACCCCCAACACACCTTTACAACAACACTCACCTGTCCACCTCTCATACAACTAACTCCTGGGCTTCACACAGGTAACATTACACCTGTACCACACCTTTACAACATCACTTCCTGTCCACCTCTCATACAACTAACTCCTGGGCTTCACACAGGTAACATTACACCTGTACCACACCTTTACAACATCACTTCCTGTCCACCTCTCATACAACTAACTCCTGGGCTTCACACAGGTAACATTACACCTGTACCACACCTTTACAACAACACTCACCTGCCCACCTCTCAACTGTAAACACAGTCACACAGGGCTAACAGGTAACATACACCTGTACCACACCTTTACAACAACACTCACCTGCCCACCTCTCAACTGTAAACACAGTCACACAGGTTCTGTAACACACCTACCTGTGAGCCCTAGCTGATGCCTCTCTGGGCAGGCTCTGTTATGTTCTGAACCTGTACTGCCACCTACTGGTTCAAAAATACTTTATAGTTTTATGTATGTGGATTTCTGTGCTGACTGGCTAACTGACTGGCTGGCTAACTCGCTGACTGACTGGCTGGTTAACTGGCTGACTGACTGGCTGGCTGACTCGCTGACTGACTGGCTGGTTAACTGGCTGACTGACTGGCTGGTTAACTGGCTGACTGACTGGCTGGTTAACTGACTAACTGACTGGCTGGTTAACTGGCTAACTGACTGGCTGGTTAACTGACTGGCTGGCTAACTGACTGGCTGGTTAACTGGCTGAACTGACTGGCTGGCTAACTGACTGGCTGGTTAACTGGCTAACTGACTGGCTAACTGACTGGCTGGTTAACTGGCTGACTGACTCGCTGACTGACTGGCTGGTTAACTGGCTGAACTGACTGGCTGGTTAACTGGCTGACTGGCTGGCTGGCTAACTGGCTAACTGACTGGCTGGTTAACTGATTGGCTAACTGACTGACTAACTGACTGGCTGGTTAACTGACTAACTGACTGGCTGGTTAACTGACTAACTGACTGGCTGGTTAACTGGCTGACTGACTGGCTGGCTAACTGACTGGCTAACTGACTGGCTGAATGTGTTTATTTCTCAGAATGTTCACAAAGTGCTCACCACCCCCAGCTTGTTTGGAATGGAAAATGGGTAAGTGCTTATCTTCTAAATGTAACTCCTTAACGACAATTCATCAAATGTTTCTTCATTCTGTCTGTTGATCTGACTGGAGGGTTTGGGTGTGTGTGTGTGTGTGTGTGTGTGTGTGTGTGTGTGTGTGTGTGTGTGTGTGTGTGTGTGTGTGTGTGTGTGTGTGTGTGTGTGTGTGTGTGTGTGTGTGTGTGGGTGTGTGTGAACATGTGTGTGTGAACATATGTATGTGTGCTTCCTTGTACTAACAGGAGCAGCAGGACCTCTCCAGCCACAGACAGTCCAGAGACCCCCTCTCCCATCCCAGACCCAGCCTGCCAGTTAGCTGCAGAGGCCAGGGAGCTGGTGGAGGGGGTCAGATCCCTGAGCAGCACCGATGATACAGCCCCTCTCAGTGACTCAGAGGTGGGTGAACCACCTGACCCAGCCATGGACCCTAACCGGGCCACACAGTGAGTATGTACGATCAGCACTTACTTCCACTCACAACCCATCTGTATCTAGATAGAATATGGCCTCTGAGTATTTGATAGGTATAGTCTTCCCTCTCCTCTCTCCTCCTTACCTTCCACTCTTCCTTATCTTCCTCCTTCCCTCTCCTCTCTCCTCCTTCCCTCTCTCCTCCTTCCCTCACCTCTCCTCCTTCCCCTCACCTCTCCGCCTTCTCCTCCCTCTCTCTCTCCTTCCCTCCCTCTCTCCCTCCTTCCCTCCCTCTCTCCTCCTTCCCTCCCTCTCTCCTCCTTCCCTCCCTCTCTCCTCCTTCCCTCCCTCTCTCCTCCTTCCCTCTCTCCTCCTTCCCTCCCTCTCTCCTCCTTCCCTACCTCTCCTCCTCCTTCCCTCTCTCTCCTCCTTCCCTCTCTCCTCCTTCCCTCCCTCTCTCCTCCTTCCCTCCCTCTCTCCTCCTTCCCTACCTCTCCTCCTTCTCTCCCTCTCTCCTCCTTCCCTCTCTCCTCCTTCCCTCCCTCTCTCCCTCAGCCCTCATAGCTCGCCGGCTCAGACATCTCCTACAGAAGATCCAGCCAAAGACAAGCGGCGCCAGTAGAGAACGTTCAGAGAACGTTTTAGAGAACGTGAAAAGAACACCGTGGCTGGGGACTAGGCTCAGAAGAACACAGTGGTTGGCTGACTACGTTTACCGAAAACTACCAACGACCCTTTAAAAGACCGACAGACAAATTGAGAGAGACAAGCAGACAGACTGTATGTAGGATGCTATGCAGTGTGCGTAAAAAAAGAAAGAAAACACTTACAACTCAGCTTCAGTCAATGTTCTGGGATTGCTTTACCGATTAACCGTAAAAAAATGTTCTAGTTTATCTGTTTTCTAATACAGCTGTGTGTGTACTTACGTTTCTCTGTTGATATTTAGCATTTGTCAGAATGTGAACGAAGGGGAGATTCTCAACTGGGAGAATCTCCCCTTCCTGGGAAGGATAGCAGGTTTTGAGGTGAAATGGCAGAGACTTGTAGATGCAGTTCAGTTTGTTCCAAAGAGCTTGCCGTAGCCGATTAGACAGCACTACAAAGCCAAGGCGCTACCGTTGGGTGTGTAGGTGTACAGACATACAGCATGAGCTATGATGATGATGATGATGATGATGCACTGAACCTTTCTATCCATGAGTTCCAATACTCTGTAAAATATGAATTCTCTCATGTCCTATTTCCTTGTATCCTATTTCCTTGTATCCTTCCTGACCACTGAAATCTGGAGAGACCGGATAGTGACGTTCAATATGCCGGTATGACATTCATTGGCTGCTCGTCAAATTGGTTCCAGCCGTTTATTTTTGGGATCAGTGGTCCTCAAGGACACGAAGAGAGATGAAGACGTTTCTGTTCATTATCTGAGACGGGACAGAAATGTGTATTTTTGCTCACAACAGTTCCCAGGGGTGAGGAGAAGAAGCCAGACTAGGGCATTGGAACCCGAGTTGTGTCTATAGCTGTATCGCCATGGCTACAGTCAGTGCCCTGCATGTGTATACTTCAGAGAGAGAGAGAGGATAACGTGGACGATGTGCCCTGATCCAAAGCGTCTCATCCTGATGACATCGTGTCACCATGGTGATGACCCTGTGTACAGAAACGGTTTGTCCCTTATACTGACGTGCTCTGATGAACTGTCTGTCTGTTTTGAAGATGATTTTGTACTGGAAAAGCCCATTTTCTGTTACGGATACCGAGGTAGAGGAAGAAGCTTTAGGACCTGCACGAGCTGTCATGGCGACGCCGAGACGTCTGCTTTTGCTGTTATTATAAAACCTTGTAAATCTTTAAGCTGAAATAAATATTGCACTCTCCTTTGATGTCCTTCTCCACATCTGCTGACTGACACACACACACACACACACACACACACACACACACACACACACACACACACACACACACACACACACACACACACACACACACACACACACACACACACACACACACACACACACACACACACACACACACACACACACACACACACACACACACACACACACAAATCCGCTGGACCAAGCCAGAGCTTACTATAGTATGTCTGTGTCAGTTGAAGCTTGTTCAAGGCTTTGTCTATGAGGATTCCTTTCTTCCTTACTGTTGAGTTCTGTGAATACTTACTACGCTGTCATATCACATATGTTCCGTGACTTCTGTTAGAACTGCGTCTCCATAGCGACAGCTGTGTGGAAGTTCCGTTCCATAACCCACAGTTTGTTGGCTTGTCCTCTGAGATTGAGGTTATGTCACCAAGACAATAAAAAAAGAATAGGAAAAAAGAACAACAATGGCCTTTTAGCAGTGGCTGTGTCTCGATAGTCGCAACTAGCTCCCTTTCCTTGTGTCCTTTCCTTGTGTCCTTTTCCTTCATGATCAGTGATATGGAAAGAAGTGATACTGTAGGTAAAAAAAGCAATATGGTGGAAAGCCATCCAATCCTTTCACCTGTTAGAGGTCCCGAAGGAAAGGAAATGAGGGGAGGAGACAAGTAAAGGAAGTAATGAAAGAGTAATGAGACCCAGCCGGTGTCTATCAACTCAAAACACCTGATACTTCCTCAGTGCTAATGAAGGAAAGGAAACGAGGAAGGAAGCCAATGACGAGTAATTGAGACACAACGCAAAGCAGTGTATCTCAACTGGAAATATCATCAGTACCAAACTATCACTGCATGGTTCTGGTTCTGGTTCTGACCCCCTGTCGTTCATCCAACTGTGGAATCAAATGTTTGGTTTCAGGAATGTGGAGAGAAACATGAGTTATACTGTTTAAAATAATAGGTTGTATGATAACGATACCTGTGTGGTGGGATGTATGGGCTGCGTCCCAATAATCTCTCCGTTCTCCCGAAGTGTGCACTCGTTCACTTTCCTTTATGGATTTCAGAGGACATGACTGGAATATGGAACTCCCTCTAGAGTCCAGCCCATATGCCAACACATATCCATGTATTTTACATTTGTATGGAGTAGTGAACCGAGGCACACTTCAGGAAAGAAAGAGAGAGTTTTGGGACACAAGTCAAGGAGATGTGTACAACAGGAGGTCATGTAACATTAATAAGACCGTAGCTAAATGTGTCCGAGGTGTAATGTTTATATTGTTAAATGCACACGCTTTACCAAACTGACTGACATGTAGTCCTGTAATTGAACTAGATTGCATCATTATGTGTGGCCTCCAAACTTTCTTTTACTGTTTTTAATAAAGGATTAACCTCAAATACATCCGTGTACCTGGAGTTTCCGACTATATATTTCTACTATGTCTGTTTTTGACTTCAATACCAGCCGACTTACAACAGGGGAGTAAATCAAGGTTCAGGTGAAGTTAGGTGAATATACATTTCAATTCAACAATGTCTTTATATTTTCAATGTGGACTATTCTTGTTGCAGTCTACCCAAACCCTGGTAGTAATACTGGGTTTATACTGGTTCTCCTCTCCATCATAACAGACTAAACTGGTTCTCCTCTCCATCATTATACGTAAATCTAAATGTAAGTACCTCCATCTAAATGGTTGTGTGAACTAGCAGCCATCATAACAACAGCTTGTGTCAGTCTTTCCAATTACATCACAGACTAATGATCATAACAGACTGATCTGGTTCTCCTCTCCATCACATCATCTGGTTCTCCTCTCCATCATAACAGACTAATGATCTGGTTCTCCTCTCCATCATAACAGACTAATGATCTGGTTCTCCTCTCCATAACAGACTAATGATCTGGTTCTCCTCTCCATCATAACAGACTAACGATTCTCCTCTCCATCATAACAGACTAATGATCTGGTTCTCCTCTCCATCATAACTTATCATCATTATACATTTCTAAGAAAACTGGAAAACAAAAGATTGGAAAAATAACTGTTTATAAGAGCTTTATTACGTATTTATTTCTCTCCAAATGATTCACACAAAAAATCTTGAGTATTTTACAGGTGTGACATGTAGTTCTCATGTTGTACACACAATGTCGTCTCAGTCCTAACGTAATCTCCAGGAAGTGAGAGAGAGATTTGTTTGAGATTTTTGTTGTTTCTCCTTAACCTATACCATATACAGGATATATATTAGCTATGTGGAATGTAAGCACATTACTGTCATCCATTGTTTCCTGACTAATGATCTGGTTCTCCTCTCCATTCATTTTATTCCATCATCCAGTTGGTACATTTATAACAACTGTGTTTTGAGAACCTATCACTTAATTTCACAAGAAACGTTGATGCCCGTTCACCATTCAGGCAGGCGAGATGGTCTCCACCTTCACCTCCTTGTCCTTCACCTTGGAGGAGGAGGAGCCCCACTTGTTCCAGGCCTCAGGGAGGAAAGGGATCTTCTCCAGTCTAGAGAGGAAGATGATGGGCTGGATACTACTGCTGATGTTAACGAAGGCGTACCCCACCGGCTGCACCAGGCAGCGGAACGTATCCGGAGGGTAGTGGTCCTGGAAGGGGACATCTGAACACTCAACTGCCGTGCAACAAATATAACAGGATTGTATCTTTGTTCATCTGGCAACATCACTGAGGACAGTGCTACTGTAGGGTTGCAACGCTCTGGTGACTTTCCCAACATCACTGAGGACAGTGCTACTGTAGGGTTGGAACGCTCTGGTGACTTTCCCAACATCACAGAGGACAGTGCTACTGTAGGGTTGCAACGCTCTGGTGACTCACAGAGGACAGTCAATGCAACATCACAGAGGACAGTGCTACTGTAGGGTTGCAGAGCTCTGGTGACTTTCCCAACATCACTGAGGACAGTGCTACTGTAGGGTTGCAACGCAGTCTGGTGACTTTCCCAACATCACTGAGGACAGTGCTACTGTAGGGTTGGAACGCTCTGGTGACTTTCCCAACATCACAGAGGACAGTGCTACTGTAGGGTTGCAACGCTCTGGTGACTTTCCCAACATCACTGAGGACAGTGCTACTGTAGGGTTGCAGAGCTCTGGTGACTTTCCCAACATCACTGAGGACAGTGCTACTGTAGGGTTGCAACGCTCTGGTGACTTTCACAACATCACTGAGGACAGTGCTACTGTAGGGTTGCAACGCTCTGGTGACTTTCACAACATCACAGAGGACAGTGCTACTGTAGGGTTGCAACGCTCTACTGTAGGATTTGCAATGCTCTGGTGACTTTCCCAACATCACTGAGGACAGTGCTACTGTAGGGTTGCAACGCTCTGGTGACTTTCACAACATCACTGAGGACAGTGCTACTGTAGGGTTGCAGCGCTCTGGTGACTTTCCCAACATCACTGAGGACAGTGCTACTGTAGGGTTGCAACGCTCTGGTGACTTTCCCAACATCACAGAGGACAGTGCTACTGTAGGGTTGCAACGCTCTGGTGACTTTCCCAACATCACAGAGGACAGTGCTACTGTAGGGTTGCAACGCTCTGGTGACTTTCCCAACATCACAGAGGACAGTGCTACTGTAGGGTTGGAACGCTCTGGTGACTTTCCCAACATCACTGAGGACAGTGCTACTGTAGGGTTGCAACGCTCTGGTGACTTTCCCAACATCACAGAGGACAGTGCTACTGTAGGGTTGGAACGCTCTGGTGACTTTCACAACATCACAGAGGACAGTGCTACTGTAGGGTTGCAACGCTCTGGTGACTTTCACAACATCACAGAGGACAGTGCTACTGTAGGGTTGCAACGCTCTGGTGACTTTCCCAACATCACTGAGGACAGTGCTACTGTAGGGTTGCAACGCTCTGGTGACTTTCCCAACATCACTGAGGACAGTGCTACTGTAGGGTTGGAACGCTCTGGTGACTTTCCCAACATCACTGAGGACAGTGCTACTGTAGGGTTGGAACGCTCTGGTGACTTTCACAACATCACAGAGGACAGTGCTACTGTAGGGTTGCAACGCTGCTACTGGTGACTTTCTTTCCAACATCACAGAGGACAGTGCTACTGTAGGGTTGCAACGCTCTGGTGACTTTCCCAACATCACTGAGGACAGTGCTACTGTAGGGTTGGAACGCTCTGGTGACTTTCCCAACATCACTGAGGACAGTGCTACTGTAGGGTTGGAACGCTCTGGTGACTTTCCCAACATCACAGAGGACAGTGCTACTGTAGGGTTGCAACGCTCTGGTGACTTTCCCAACATCACAGAGGACAGTGCTACTGTAGGGTTGCAATGCTCTGGTGACTTTCCCAACATCACTGAGGACAGTGCTACTGTAGGGTTGCAACGCTCTGGTGACTTTCCCAACATCACTGAGGACAGTGCTACTGTAGGGTTGCAACGCTCTGGTGACTTTCACAACATCACTGAGGACAGTGCTACTGTAGGGTTGGAACGCTCTGGTGACTTTCCCAACATCACAGAGGACAGTGCTACTGTAGGGTTGGAACGCTCTGGTGACTTTCCCAACATCACTGAGGACAGTGCTACTGTAGGGTTGCAACGCTCTGGTGACTTTCACAACATCACTGAGGACAGTGCTACTGTAGGGTTGCAACGCTCTGGTGACTTTCCCAACATCACTGAGGACAGTGCTACTGTAGGGTTGGAATGCTCTGGTGACTTTCCCAACATCACAGAGGACAGTGCTACTGTAGGGTTGGAACGCTCTGGTGACTTTCCCAACATCACAGAGGACAGTGCTACTGTAGGGTTGCAACGCTCTGGTGACTTTCCCAACATCACAGAGGACAGTGCTACTGTAGGGTTGCAATGCTCTGGTGACTTTCCCAACATCACAGAGGACAGTGCTACTGTAGGGTTGCAACGCTCTGGTGACTTTCCCAACATCACTGAGGACAGTGCTACTGTAGGGTTGCAATGCTCTGGTGACTTTCCCAACATCACAGAGGACAGTGCTACTGTAGGGTTGCAACGCTCTGGTGACTTTCTTTCACAACAACATCACAGAGGACAGTGCTACTGTAGGGTTGGAACGCTCTGGTGACTTTCCCAACATCACTGAGGACAGTGCTACTGTAGGGTTGCAACGCTCTGGTGACTTTCCCAACATCACTGAGGACAGTGCTACTGTAGGGTTGCAATGCTCTGGTGACTTTCCCAACATCACAGAGGACAGTGCTACTGTAGGGTTGCAACGCTCTGGTGACTTTCCCAACATCACTGAGGACAGTGCTACTGTAGGGTTGGAACGCTCTGGTGACTTTCCCAACATCACTGAGGACAGTGCTACTGTAGGGTTGGAACGCTCTGGTGACTTTCCCAACATCACAGAGGACAGTGCTACTGTAGGGTTGCAACGCTCTGGTGACTTTCCCAACATCACTGAGGACAGTGCTACTGTAGGGTTGCAACGCTCTGGTGACTTTCCCAACATCACTGAGGACAGTGCTACTGTAGGGTTGCAACGCTCTGGTGACTTTCACAACATCACAGAGGACAGTGCTACTGTAGGGTTGCAACGCTCTGGTGACTTTCACAACATCACAGAGGACAGTGCTACTGTAGGGTTGGAACGCTCTGGTGACTTTCCCAACATCACAGAGGACAGTGCTACTGTAGGGTTGGAACGCTCTGGTGACTTTCACAACATCACAGAGGACAGTGCTACTGTAGGGTTGCAATGCTCTGGTGACTTTCCCAACATCACTGAGGACAGTGCTACTGTAGGGTTGCAACGCTCTGGTGACTTTCCCAACATCACCGAGGACAGTGCTACTGTAGGGTTGCAACGCTCTGGTGACTTTCCCAACATCACAGAGGACAGTGCTACTGTAGGGTTGCAACGCTCTGGTGACTTTCCCAACATCACTGAGGACAGTGCTACTGTAGGGTTGGAACGCTCTGGTGACTTTCCCAACATCACAGAGGACAGTGCTACTGTAGGGTTGCAACGCTCTGGTGACTTTCACAACATCACTGAGGACAGTGCTACTGTAGGGTTGCAACGCTCTGGTGACTTTCCCAACATCACTGAGGACAGTGCTACTGTAGGGTTGCAAGGCTCTGGTGACTTTCCCAACATCACTGAGGACAGTGCTACTGTAGGGTTGGAACGCTCTGGTGACTTTCCCAACATCACAGAGGACAGTGCTACTGTAGGGTTGGAACGCTCTGGTGACTTTCACAACATCACAGAGGACAGTGCTACTGTAGGGTTGGAACGCTCTGGTGACTTTCACAACATTCACAGGTTTTTCCAGAAATCCTTGTTGCGAGTATTCTGTTTCCTGTTAATTCCCTTCCTATTCTGGGAATCTTCCAACCAGGATTTCTAGCAAACGCTCTGGTGACTTTGGGGGAAAGTTACTGGAACTGTTTAGACCTGTTGACAAGCCATCTAGGAATGTGTCTTTATACATCAGGGCAACGTCCATTAAGGACAAGAAATATAATCACTAGAACGGGAGTCCTCATTCAGTCAATGGGAGTCAAGTCAATGGGTCAATGAGTCAATGGGAGTCAAGTCAATGGGTCAATGAGTCAATGAGAGTCAAGTCAATGGGTCTGTGATTCAATGTGAGTCAAAACAATGAGTCAATGAGTCAATGGGAGTCAAGTCAATGGGTCTGTGATGGTCAATGTGAGTCAAAACAATGGGTCAATGAGACAATGGGAGTCAAGTCACAGAGGGTTAATGAGTCAATGGGAGTCAAGTCACAGAGGGTCTGCTCTGGTACTTTCCCAACATCACAGTCAAGTCACTTTCCCATCACTGGGTCTGTGAGGGTCGATGTGAGTCAAAACAATGAGTCAATGAGTCAATGGGACTCAAGTCAATGGGTCTGTGAGGGTCAATGGTGAGTCAAAACAATGGGTCAATGTTTGCAGACAATGGGAGTCAAGTCAATGGGTTAATGAGTCAATGGGAGTCAAAACAATGAGTCAATGAGTCAATGGGGAGTCAAGTCAACATCACAGGTCTGTGAGGGTCAATGCTCTGAGTCCCAATGGGTCTGTGATGGTCAATGTGAGTCAAAACAATGGGTCAATGAGACAATGGGAGTCAAGTCAATGGGTTAATGAGTCAATGGGGAGCCAAAACAATGAGTCAATGAGTCAATGGGAGTCAAGTCAAGGGTCTGTCAGGGTCAATGGGAGTCAAAACAATGGGTCAATGAGACAATGGGAGTCAAGTCAATGGGTTAATGAGTCAATGGGAGTCAAGTCAATGGGTCTGTGATTCAATGGGAGTCAAGTCAAAACAATGAGTCAATGGGAGTCAAGTCAATGGGTTAATGAGTCAATGGGAGTCAAGTCAATGGGTCTGTGAGGGTCAATGTGAGTCAAAACAATGGGTCAATGAGACAATGGGAGTCAAGTCAATGGGTTAATGAGTCAATGGGAGTCAAGTCAATGGGTCTGTGATTCAATGGGAGTCAATGTGAGTCAAAACAATGAGTCAATGAGACAATGGGAGTCAAGTCAATGGGTTAATGAGTCAATGGGAGTCAAGTCAATGGGTTAATGAGTCAATGGGAGTCAAGTCAATGGGTCAATGAGTCAATGGGAGTCAATGGGTCTGTGATTCTATCTATTCTATTTCGATGGACAATACCCCCACCCAGGTCATCACCTCAAAAGGGAACAGAGCCACCGGAGGCAAGTAGTTGAACACGATGATGGACAGGACCGACATCACCATCTTGAAGGCTTTCTTCTTCATGGGGTGCATGTCGTCCTTCCCAGAGCCACTGGACCTCTTCAGGGCCACCAGGATGGCCCCGTTACACAACACCATCCAGCCAAACGTTGCCAGGATCGTCCCTGTGAAGACCTGAGGGTAGCAGAAGATTTATCAAAGAAATATGTAAATGCACCTTTTTGGCCGTGTTTTTATTTCGTGTTTTTTACCTTTAACTTTTTGTTTTAGTTGTTTTTATTAATTGATTTACGTTATTTATTTATTATGTTATACTGTGAAGTGTTACTGCTACTTTTGTCCAATATGTGCTATACAATGAAGTGGGATTGATTGATGAATCTATTGATTGAGTGATTGATTGATCTATGGATTGACCTTCTCGGAGTTGTGCAGGCCCCCGATGGTCTTGGCGGAGGCGTAGGTGAAGGTGAGCCCCAGGACCACCGCCGAGAGAGACACCCTGTACTTGGTGTCCTTCAGCTGGCCGTAGGATAGAGGGAAGAGGACAGCCACGAACCGATCCAAACAGATACAGGACAGGAACAGAGGACCGCTGGTGTCCTGGACGAGAAGAAAGTGGAGAAAAAGGAGGAGGAGGAGGAGGAGGAGGGGGAGGAGAATAGGAAGGAGGAGCAGGAGGTGGAGGAGGAGGAGAATAGGAAGGAGGAGGAGAATAGGAAGGAGGACACGGAAGTGGAGGAAGAGGAAGAAGAGGAGGAGAATAGGAAGGAGGAGAACGAGGTGGAGGAGGAGGAGAATAGGAAGGAGGACAAGGAAGTGGAGGAAGAGGAAGAGGAGGAGGAGAATAGGAAGGAGGAGAAGGAGGTGGAGGAGGAGGAGAATAGGAAGGAGGACAAGGACGTGGAGGAGGAGGAGGAAGAAGAGGACGAGGAGGAGGTGAAAAACAAGTTTACTTATTGTCAAATGTCACAGATGAGATGTTACGTACAAGATAGTGGCCCCTATTCCCTATATAGTGCACTACATTTGACCAGAGCCCAGGCACTATGTAGGGAATTGAGTGTCATTTTGGATGTAACCTCTACAACATATGTTCTCACCACATAATGTATTTCTTTTGACCAGGGCCCATATTGGTGTCCATGGGGGTGTCTATAAGGGTGTCTATAAGGGTGTCTAGGGGTGTCTATAAGGGTGTCTATAAGGGTGTCTAGGGTGTCCAGAGGTGTTTATATAGGGTGTCCAAGGATAGGGGACAAGGAAGTGGTCCAGGAGGAGGAGGAAGAAGAGGACGAGGATGGAGGGGGTGGAGAAAAAAAACAAGTTTACTTATAGTCAAATGTCATAGTGTCCAGATGAGATAGGGGAAGCATAAGATAGTGGCTCCCCATAGTGCCCCATAGTGCTACTACATTTGACCAGAGCCCAACGGATGTCCATAAGAGTGTCCATGTGTAGGGAATCTATAGTGCCATTTGGATGTCCAACCATAGGGTGTCTATAACTATATGTTCTATAAAGGGAATTGTCCATAATGTACTTCCATTGTTGACCAGGGCCCATATTGGTGTCTATGGGGGTGTCCCTATAGGGGTGTCCATAGAAGTGTCCAAGGGTGTCTATGTCTATAGGGGTGTCTATAGGGGGTGTCCATGAGGTGTTTATAGGGGTGTCCATATGTCCATAAGGTGTCCATAGGGGTGTCTATAGGGGTGTCCTATAAGGGTGTCCATAGGGGTGTCCATAGGGGTGTCTATAAGGGTGTCTATAGGTGGTGTCTATAAGGGTGTATATAGGGTTGTCCATGGTGGTGTCTATAGGGTGGTGTCTATAGGGGTGTCCATAGGGGTGTCTATAAGGGTGCCTAGGGGTGTCCATAGGGGTGTCTATAGGGGTGTCCATGGGGTGTCCATAATGGGTGTCCATGGGGTGTCTATAGGGTGCCTAGGGTGTCCATGTAAATTGTCCATAAGTGTCCATAGGGGTGTCTATAAGGGTGTCTAGGTAGGGGTGTCTATAAGGGTGCCTATAGGTGTCCATGGGGGTCTATAGGAATTGCCTATAGGGGTGTCCATGGGGTGTCTATAGGGGTGTCTATAAGGGTGTCTATAGGGGTGTCCATAGGAGTGTCCATATGGGGTGTCCATAGTGTTTATAAAACATAAGGGTGTCCCATAGGGGTGTCCATAGGGGTGTCCATAAGGGTGTCCATAGGGGGTGTCTAGGGGTGTCTATGTCCATGGGGAATTGTCCCAGGGTGTCTATAGGGGTGTCTATAGGGGTGTCAAAGGATGTCCATAAAGGTGTCTATAGGGTGTGTATAGGGGTGTCTATAAGGGTGTCTATAGGAAATTGTCCAGGGGTGTCCATAGGGGTGTCCATAGGGTGTCTATAGGGGTGTCCATGGATGTCCATAAGGGTGTCCATAGTGTCTATAAGAGCGTCTATTACAGGTGTCAAGGATGTCCATAAGGAATTGGGTGTCTATAGGGGTGTCCTATAGGGGTGTCTAGGGGTCCATAAGTCCATAGGGGTGTCTATAGGGGTGTCTATAGTGTCTATAAAGAGGTGTCCCGCAAAGTTCATAGGGGTGTCCATAAGGGTGTCCAGGGGTGTCTATTAGGGTGTCCATAGGGGTGTCCCATAGGGGTGGTGTCCATAAGGGTGTCTATAGGGGTGTCCTAGGGTTGTCTATGGGGTGTCTATAAGGGTGGGTGTTCATAGGGGTGTCCATAGGGGTGTCCCATAGGGGGTGTGTCTATAAGGGTGTCTATAGGGGTGTGTCCATATGTCCAAGGGTGTCTATAGGGGTGTCCATGGGGTCTATAGTCCATAAGGGTGTCCATAGGGGTGTCTATAAGGGGTGTCCATAGTGTCTATAGTGTATATAGGGTTGTCCATGAGTAATTGTCTATAGGGGGTGCCTATAGAAAATGTCCATAGAGGTGTCCATAAGGGTGTCCATAGGGGTGTCTATAAGTGTCTATAGGGTGTCCATAAAGGGAGTGTATATAGGGTGTCCATGGGGTGTCCATATAGGGGAATGCCTATAGGTTGTCCATAGGTGTCCATAAGTGTCCATAGGGGTGTCTATAAGGGTGTCTATAGGGGTGTCCATAGAGGTGTCTATAAGGTTGTATATAGTCCATTATGGGGTGTCCATAGGGGGTGTCTATAGGGGTGTCCATAAGGGTTGTCCATAGGGGTGTCCATAAGGGTGTCCATATGAGTGTCTAAAGTATATGCCATATTTCAACCAGGGTATCTATAAGGATGTCAATGGGGGTGTCTATAAGGATGTCAATGGAGGTGTCCATAGGGGTGTCCATAGGGGGTCTATAGTCCATAGGGGGTGTCTATAAGGATGTCAATGGGGGTGTCTATAAGGATGTCAATGGAAGTGTCTATAGTGTCCCAAGGGGTGTCCAAAGGGGTGTCCCATAAGGGGTGTCCATAGGGGTGTCTATAGGGGTGTCCATAGGGGTGTCCATAGGGGTGTCCATAGGGTGTCTATAGTGTCAAAGGGGTGTCCATAGGGTGTCCATAGGGGTGTCCATAAGTGTCCATAGGGGTGTCCATGGGGGTGTCCATGGGGGTCTATAGTCCATAGTGTCCCATGGGTGTCCATAGTGTCCATAGGGTGTCCATAGTGTCTATAGGGAGTGTCCATAGGGAAATTTGTCTATAGGTGTCCATAAGGGTGTCCATGGGGGTGTCCATAGAGGTGTCTATAAAAGTGTCCAAAGGGGTGTCCATATAGGGGTGTCTATAGGTGTCCATGGGGGTGTGTCCCATAGGGGTGTCCATAGGGGTGTCCATAAGGGTGTCCAAAGGGGTGTCTATAGGTGTCTATAGAAATTGTCTATGGGGTGTCCATAGGGGTGTCCATAAGGGTGTCCATAGGGTGTCCATAGGGGTGTCCATAGGGTGTCCATAAAGTCCAAAGTGTCCATAGGGTTCTGGTCAAAAGTAGTATGCTATGTAACAGGGGCGCTAACCAGACGCTTGGAATTCCAGAATCCAGATACATTAAATTCTCCGTTATCCAATAGCCCTGCACCTTGACGCCGAAGGAGAACATGAGAGCTGACCAGACACCTTTTGCTGTGCCAGTGGTAGATGTTCAGATAGCTGAAGGGGACCATGAAGCCAAAGTAAGCGGCCCATGAAGGCCAGACAGCCCAGGAAGATGTCTGAGGAGGACGGCTCCTTACGGTTACGGACCAGAAGAATCACCATGACTACCACAAGGCAAGACAACAATGTTATTAGCTAGTTTCTCAGAACCGTCAGAGACAGAAATGTTTCCTGCTCCCGACACCCAAAATA